>NC_045740.1:5916281-5944874 GCF_008692095.1 Etheostoma spectabile
ATATAAGATTCTTTCTAGGCATTTTTAGGCATCTTTATTTGACAGGACAGCTGAAGTCATGAAAGGGGAGAGAGAGGGTGAATGACATTCAGTAAAGGGTTGAGGAGTAAAATTCTATATATCAACTGAGCTATCCAGGCGTCCGTCAAAGAGAAATCTCTTCAGTTTCAGACTTGATAGACTGAGCCCCACAAAAAAACTATGCTTTTTACCACAGAAAAACATCTAAAGTGATTTGTGATTTAAAAACTGGCACAACATTTCTACCAACTATTCAGAAACAACAATTGTTTGTTTACTTTCCTGCTTCCTGAGTCAACAGTCAATTTACTGTCATACTTTTATGAAAATGTGTGAAAGGTTTGACCATGATATACCTGACGTTTCCAAAAGTTGTTACAAAGACGCATTGCTGGTGAAAAGCTGCCGTCTATGTTGACAATCTTCTGAAAATGGCAGGTTCTGTTCCTGTTGGAAAAAAGAGAGCAAATGCGGACGGTTTTATTTCTAATAGTTAGTTCATACTGTATTTTCGATTGTGTCTGACACTATTCACAGCAGCATATTTATTTTACACTCAACTTAACTAACTTACTTCGATTTTTCAGCGCCAGGAGATAAAAGCATAATACCTCATGTAAACACCAGGTGGGGCCATGGTGATGCCAAATCGTATGGCAGCAGCCTGGAACTCAGGAGAGATCCCTGGATCAACAAACTTCTGGTAACCTGCATACAGATAAATCATCATCACAGAATACAAAACAATAGAAGAAGAACAAAATAACTTACAAGCTGAATTTGAAACAACCCTTATGCATGCAAACAATCTATACTATCATCTGAATAGCCAAAGTGAGGCAACTTGAGCAGCATAGATGTGAAATGAAGAGTTATTAAGGTGATGGGCTCATCTGACCATTGTATGTTAACTTTCTTCAGCTGCGGGTGCTTATTCAGCAGAAGAAGGAGACTCAGGGTGATGCTTTGCTGACAGAGCACATATTTGTCAAACACCGACAACGCTAGGTCACCTCACCACGGCTTGTGGTCATCAGTGCATTACCTGTTCCCCTCCACTTGTACGCACACGCACTGGCTGAGTCTTACCTGGGTAAGGAGGAAGCTTTTTGTCTCTGAGATATCCAGGCAGCCATTCGTAGAGAGCTATATTCTATGGGAAAATAGGAGGAATAAAAGTTATTGTAGCTTTTGTGAATCCTCACTAAAAGTCATCATGATTGTATGTGTGATGGTAATATACTTTTTTGGTGGTTTCATTATATTATAAAAAATGTTTAAGAATTGTAGCTTGTTATTTTGGATTTAACCAAACATATAGTTCGATAAAATGTTTAAGGTGTGTGGTGTTGTTCAGGAAAGGACAGACTAAACTAATCAAAACAAGTGAAAGATGATGCATCCACCTTTAAACTAAAACCATCAATTTCATCCATAAAATCACGACCACCTGGCGTTGATGCAACCTCGCTCTCTTCAGAGTGCAAATTAAATCATCACCTGAGTAGCGAGAGGATTACATGGAGACTTTTCCATCTACCTGGAATGTGGCCACAACGGTCTTTCTGGCGTTTTGAAACAGCTCTTCGTCTGACCACTCTGGGTGCTCCTCATGCAGTTTGGAGGCTACATAATTGTGGTAGCGAAACCAGATAATCCCCTCTGCTGCTGTGAAAATGTTCTCATTCGCCCAGGCATTTCCAAATTCTGGGCAGAGAAGATGGCACAAATTATAGGGAATTCTGCTTTCCCTTCATGTGAATCAACATCACACAATAAACAGAAAATAGGCTGTAACATGTTTTTATACAGAATGCTAAAACTTTTCTCCATAGTGTCGCACTCCCATTGCAGTGACTGATGAGCATCTCTAACCACTAATGGAATCATAAGTTGGCTTTTAAAGGATGTGACAACAGAGCAATGACAACAGGGGAAGATCCTCGGCCTCCAGCCCAGATAATAACTACACACCTTTAACAACACAAGCAACAAACACTGGTTTCATGAGACCTGCACGGCATCCTCTATGGTATAGAAAGAGGGATTTACTGTGGTGAGTGTGACAAGCCATTTACACAATAATTAAAGAGTCATAACACACGTCAGGTGGGGCCTCTTTTTCTATCACAGGGTGCTACCTGTACAGACTCGTATGTGAAATAATATTTGCAAGAGGTTCTTGCTGCTTGTTTTCAACTGATTGCAGTGTTGATTGGGTAAGCATTACCACATTGATTGTTTAAAGGTGTTGTTCATCCAAACAGGCACTAAAACACATTTAATCTCATCTTGAATGTAATGCATCCAAATAGTTCAGTGTGATTGCAATTCAGAGCTCTATTATGTGCAATTTCAACTAGTTTATGAGCGTAATAATGACATTCATTCACAAAAGAAAATGATCATGAATTATCACAGGCAGAGCTTGGGATTATTGTGAATTTGGAAAGAGATGTTGCATATGAGTTTGGAGGCTTTAAAGGCCATAAATGTCACTAAGCTCCACTCTTTTGGGCTGAGCTCCATCCAACACACACTAACACACTAAGTCACACTAAACTATATGGTTTAACTGCACTCCAGGTACAGAGGAAATTATGTTTATGACATACAGTAGAAGTCAGTTTAATGCACTACAGCAAAAGCTCCCCTGTCATATTTACAAAAGACCCCTGATGATATAAACCCCACTGGCTGATACTCAGTGGACAATAAAATAAATAATTTGCAAACAGTGTTTGGTGCAGGTTGGATGTGAAGGAATCTGTAAGTATAAATTGTCTCACCATAAAGGCCAATGGGTCCATGATCTCCTGTAGAGGGGTCAGCGGCACTCCACATAAGACTGCGTCCTGTGGCCTTATTTGGCATGTTCCGCTCAGAGCCTGAAGTCAAGAGCCCTCCAGAGAAGCTTCTCAGGGAGTCAGACCAGGACGTGGAGGGGCCGTAGATGGAGCTGCCATCTATCCATGCTGTCACCATGTTAACCTGCATGTGATGCATTTGTTTTTCTCAAATTATTGCACTTGAGGAAAAGGGAAATGTAGGGTAAGATAATGGAAAGTGTCCACCAGATCTGTGATAGTACTTGACCTACTCTTCACATTTACTGACTGTCTCTGGAAGCATGTTGGCAAGCACATTAACAAACATGTTCTTTCATATTGATACCTGTGTGCGAGGGTGACTGGGACTCTGGCCAGACTCTTTGTCCCAGGGTCCTCTCTGGAAGGGTAGCAGGACTTTTCCAGTGTCAGTGGGGTCAAAGACAGGGTCACCTTTTGGGACTGGGATATTTATGAACTCAGGTGGACACCCAGGAGCTCTTGAGTCAAAAATTTCAAAAGAAACATGATAACCTGAGAAGTAAAAATAATAAACTTTACTACAAAAAAGACATTTACCTGGATTCTGAATTGTTTTGTGTGGTTCCCAGACAAGACATTTCAGATTCTGAACATCTTGACATATCATTGGTTTAGTATCCTCCAATATAAGCTTTGATTTGTTATATGTGTTTATAACATCTTAAAGTTGGACACTTAATTCAATTTTTACGTGAGCAACAGTAAAAGTATTAACTTAAAACCTCACACCTGTGTTGCACATTGTGGTAAAATGTGAGTGGAAAATATCAGTGCGCCACATTGGTAGCTACATCCTCCAAACAAAAGTTCATTTTGGGGCAGTTTTTTTTAATCAATTTTGATGTCTGGCCAATTTCAATATATTTCAATATACGTATTCAATATATTTCAACATACGTATTCAATATATTTCAATATGTATTCAATATATTTACCAAAGAACAGAGAGAGCACGGTCTGGTTGCGTGTTGAGGGCAGACCGGACGGCCCCCCGGACAGCAGGCGGCTCAGTCTGCGGGGGTTTGGCAGCAGCGGTTCCTCGACAGGTTGGTAGACTCCGTCCCGGTAATGCGCGGGCACGAGGCGCATAAGGTGAGAACCTGCGCGAGCACAAACACTGTGTGTGACTAGTGTGTGTTGACTGTTGACAGGCTATGAGCTACTGCTGCTGCATACTTTGGCAACGTTGTAGCCTACTGCAACTTACCAACAGCTCCGCGTCTGGGATATCCCAAACTGTTGTACCAGCCGTCAAAGCGACGAACCTCCCAGGTTATTTCACAACGTGAATCTGTCCAAGACATGTCGAGTTTAAACATCCCTTTCTAGGTTAACTGGGTTGTGTTAAGTGACTCTGAATATGAAGTACAACTCTACTTACGTTCACTGACCATAAGCACCAAGCCAACCGCGGCGCAAATACTCCAAACCCGCTTACGCAAATCCATTGATGCGAGAGATGCTCCTCAGCTCAGTCTGCAGCCAAGAGGACTGTAGGACTTCTGAAAGGTGAAGACACAGTGAAGGTAACTGACATTTACTGTCATATTTCTATTATATTCCCATGTAATATACTTTGTTGGTTTAGCACAGATTAGAAAGACAAACCAGGGAGTCTATAATTTCACAACTGACACCCTTTTGTCTGCTTGAATTAACACAAAACTTTTACTAAACTTCGACACTGATCATTTTGGTCATGTCGGCAGACTGCAAACATCCAAAGTCCTGTTTCCTGTAGCACTTCGTGTTTGAAAGTAGAAGATAAAATAGTCTTACCCACTGTAGAGGCTGAAATGTAGTGCAGAAGTAGTGCAGGAGCACAGGTGCAGGTGAGGAATGGTGCAATACGAAAGCACAGCTTATCACAAACTGCATGTGACCTGTGTTGCCCAAAAGGGTATGGTGCTTACCGCTTAATCACACCTCTTTTCCATAGCATTCCAGTCAGGGCATCCTCCTCCTCAGTGACACAAAAAGGGACCGGCGCTATAAAAGAAGTTTATGTTCCCTCAACATTCACACTTTACTCTCTTCTTCGGTCCTCTTCTTTCAGCTTTTAGGTAAGAAAAATCTTTTGGATTTTCTTTGTTTCATTGATTGGTTTTATTTGAAACTTTTTTTGTCAATCAGGTTCAAATAAATGTATTAAAATAAAAAGCACCTATTTGCATAACACTGACTGAAGTGGTCAAATGGATGTATAGAATTGCATGCCTTTGTGCATTATACAAATGCATTCAGTTCTTTGCTGTAAAGATACACATTGCCAGAGAATGTGAAATGATGTTACATGAGTTAGACATGGTTGTGCTTAATCATTTGCCATGTTACACAGCAGTAATATTGTTCCATCTCCTATCTGCTGTAAGAAACAAGAGCGCCTATCTCTGCATCTGGAGGAAACTGAGAACCCCACCACTAACACTGTCTTCTCTGTTACACAGTCTAGTTTCAGCTAAGGAGCTAAGATGACTTTCTACGATGACATTTACCCATTCTACCCTTTACAAAGGATCTCCTTCATCTTCAGTGGCCGCTTGCTCACCATTATTCTGGTCTTCCTTGTACTAGCAGTCAGTCTTCTTCTCATTCTGCCAGGGATACGAGGGAAGTCGGTGAGTGCAAAGCATCAGATAAGCTCTTAATCACTGCAAAAAAACTCATATCTCCTTCTGTCACGTTTTTGTTTCAATGAGACTGAAATAATTTTGATCCTGTTCTTTTACTTCCTGTCAGAGGCTGTTCTGGATGATTAGAATAATTATCAGCTTGTTCATAGGCGTGGTAATAGTGGGTGAGTTTTGAATTCTTATCATTGTCATTTAATAAATCAAAGATTTTCCTTTTTCTGCCAACATCACTTACCTTTGTGTCCTTTTCCCGCAGCGCTCAACTTTACCAATGACTGGGCTGAGGCCAGAATGACCACTAATGCCACCTACAAGTCTTTCAGCAACGCAGTGGTTAATGCTGACATCGGCTTGCATGTTGGACTGTACGGCATTAATGTAACACTAAAGGGTGAGTCATTGTTGCTGTTCTTATGTGCAGATATGTGTATAATACACTCGTACACTGGCAGCTTTAATGTTTTGGACAACTTAGATCTTTGATTAAGATGTTTGCTCAATAGTCTGATAACATATTTTTTTCGCAAGTCTGTCATAAAAACTTAAAACTACAACACCATTTTGTGGGACATTTAAGGTGCAAGTGTCATAAATGTGCCCGTTTTCCTTCTCAGGGAATCCTGTTGTACAGTTCAATGAGACCATTGACTACAATGAGATGTTCAACTGGCATGACTCTATTGAAGAAGAGTATGAGGAGGCTCTGGAGAAAGGTTTACCCAACCCCATCCTGTACATTGCTGAGAAATTCACCATGAGTAACCCATGTGGACTCATCTTTCAGTACAGATACTCTGGACGATACGCCTCTGCAACCCTCTGGTAACAGAAATTGTATTAATATACTATCAGTTTCAGCAGATGGTTGTTAAAAGTAGCAGAAATTAAAATGGCTTCACACTTTCCCAGGACGGCGTTTTGCTGCTGGATGCTCACCAATATCCTCTTCTCCATGCCAGTCATTCTGTACGCCGGGTACATGATGATGGCCACCGCTGCCTTCATCTTCTTCTCCATGGCCTCCTTCTCCACCATCATGAATGTGCCACAGTGTGTTTTCTCCATAGGGACCGACTCCTTTGAAACAGAGTACAGTTATTCATTCTGGCTGGCTCTAGCTACTGGTAAAGATAAGATGCTGCACATTCATTTCTTACGTTTACTCGTGCTCAGTTCTTATGTTTTTACTAATATACAGTATAGAGCCAGCTAAAGGGTGTTGATTTCTACTAACTGAAATGTTTTCCAGGTGTGTTGTGCACCCTCATCGGGATTCTGGTGGTGATGTTGAACTTTCTTATACCCGAGAAGATGAAAGAGGCTTTCAGTGTTGGCGTCGACAGTGATGAAGACGAGAATGTTTCTTATGGGCAGGGCTACCTGAATTCAGTTTTTCTTGATGGAGTGACAATTTCACAACTCACATCAAAAGGCACAGCGGTAAGTTGGCAACACTCAGAGGGTAATGTTACTTTGTCATTTATTTACAAGCAGTGCATTATTCATTGTTCTTTTATGAACTTGTTGGAAAACTTTGACAATGATATACATTTATTGTTGCAAAATACATATTCAGTTCTGTGACCAATGCAGTAATAATAAGGGGTGCAAGATTACAATAAAATAAATCACTGCTATTATAGCCACTACAGCACATACGTCCTGAATCCTGAGTGCTGCACTTTCCTGTCCATAAAACATTAAGGAGGTTATTTCCACCTTTGCTGCTAATTGACTAAGATGATTTCATTTCTGTGTCTTAGGAACATATATGAAGCCATCCTGGTTTCCCTCAGGGAGCTTTTTCAGCCAATACTTGAAGATATTTTTGCTGAATGTGTTACAGATGGAGTTTCTAATTTCACACCTGTTTCATTATCTATGCGAGCCTGTTGCAAGTGTTATGTGTTATTAACGATTTAACTGTACATAGGTGTATTTGTAAAGTTATTGTCATGTTGCATTAGTTGTAAGTACAATATATAAAGTTGTATGGGATCCATACACTGTGTTTATACACGGATCAATAAGGATTATAGGTCATTGTTCAACTCTTTTAGTTGTTTTTGCTTTTTTCAATGCAAAATGAGACAAAATGGTAATTGTGTGATATTAATTACTCTTGATAGCCTCTTTTGGATTTCTTGCGATACATGCACATTTCCCTGGTAACAACATGTGGTTTAATGTGCGCATAGTTCCTGAGCAGCGTCATCGGTTTAAGCGTCCTTTATTCACAGCTTCTGAAATAAAAAATAAATCTGAAAACACGAAAGGGAAGAATGAATACTAAACTGCTTGGATAAGAATAATTGATTCATCTCTAATTCAGGCAAAGGTCCTTTGCATCTTGTCACTTTGTAAGTACTTTTTTGTAGTAACACCTTAATAAAAATAAAAACAACAAGCATTCATCCGTGACATTGTATTCTTAATGTGTTATAACATTACATTCATTCAGTAATGTATATTTTGATACATTCTTGTACTGTACGCTCTGGTAAAGGTAATGATCACCCATACTGTATGTCTTTGAAAAGTGTGTGTCTTTGGCCTTCAGCATCACCATAATACACATTATTTTGCACCTTTGTACAACATATTATCTTCTTTTAATACTTACTGTAATAGATTATCATGTCAGATTGAGAATGAATTCCTGGTCAGTAATTCTTCATAATAACATGCATATACCATAGGAGTAATATGGCCTTTCCAACCAAGTCCTTGAGTAATCCAAAGTATTTACATTACAAGTACATTTTTAAACTCCATACACATTATAAAAATGACTAAATAAAAAATAAATGTACTAATTTATCTCTTCATAAGAAAATAATTATGACCTTAAAGCTACTTCTCTTCAACACCAGAAACTCACATACAGTACCATATACCACAGAGTAAGGCCATTATGACAATGTAATTCAAGATAAAACCTGAAAATGAGAACTGGATATTCTTTACAGCGTTGCAACAAGAGGCCGAGAAAATAAAATGATAGAAAAATAAATTCTCCTCATCCCACTGAGCCACGTGTCAGTCATCCGTCCATCGTCTCCACACAGCCAGACATGCAGAACTACAGTGGGCTGATCCATGCAGGCTCTCTATATGTAGATAGGCGTCTCCTGACCTGTCAGCAGTCTGAACATCACAGCAGGCATCGTCTTCATGTTGATCTAGCAGGGAGGCAGAGATGAGAGGAGTGGGGACAGTTACACTGTCAACTCAAGAGCCCCTTTTTTTGAGGCACAGTCCTAATGACATCACTTGAATCCAATACAAATTTACTCCCTTTGGTGCCACCAGACACTCGAGAACGACAACTTGAATCCATTACTGACAAAGAATAAGCTTCTAGGCTTGAATGGAGATACATACTGGGAGAAATTGGGGGGGAAACATGCGCATGAACGCACGCGCGCACACACACATGGCCATAAATTAAGCAATTTATTTTGTAATTTATACTAAACTGTGAGAAACCGTAAGAAACTGATTCATGCCCTCTGGCTTAAATCAAGGAATAGTTTGACAACTTGGGAAATATATTTGTTCACTTTCTTGCCCAGAATTAGATGAGCCAAATGTTACAAAATCCACTTACCAGTACCTCTAAAGCAGTGAAAATTGCCATCTTGCGGCATTATGTCTTCTTACCTCACCCACTGAGACAGACAGGGTTTGAACAATCTTCTCATGTGCCATGGCGACAACACTCTGACCATTTATCTCAATGATTCTGTGTCCAACGCGAACACCGCCTCGCTCAGCTATGCCACCTCGCATAAGACTGCAGATCTGAGGATGTGAAAAAAGAAGAGATGTATGCAACTTCATAATACATAACACACCCCTCACTCTTTAAAACAGCGGTGCTCTTCAGAAGATGCTATTCATTTTGAGCCTCTAAAGTGTAGTGCCATGCTTCATACAAACAAACTTTACTCACAATGCCATTCTGCACACTGAAACCAAGCTGGAACTTGAGATCAGGTCTCTTGATGAGGACAGTGGTGACAGGAGGGCAGCTCACAATACTCAGCTTTACCTTCACCTGGTTCTTCAGACCCTGGAGCGAAAAACATAAAAGCCCATTAATGTTCCAGTTCGTGATATTTCTTATTTTCAACCAATTAATTTATCCTAATGAGTATTACCTACCTCTTACCAAAGTCTAATATAACGTTTTCCTCTATTGATGTCTAAATAAATGGTAAAAGCATGGAACATGCAATATCTTTTGATCTGATCTGACATACATCTTCTTGCTTAATACTTACTAGTGTACTAAATCCACAGCTAAAAAAAGTCTGCAACAACTGCACCATTTACTTCCGTTTGCAAACAACTAGGAAATTGTTGAGTGATATTTCCTGAGAAGACTGACTGAATACTGAATACGTGAAAACCGGAGGTGCCTGATACGCACCTTGATGATGCCCTGACACGTGGCAAGTGGCAGCCCCACCAGGCTCGTGTCATTGATGGACATAATCTGGTCCCCAACACTGAGTTTTCCTGAGCGAGCTGCAGGGCCGCTGTTCAACATGCTGGCCAGGATGACGGTGGGCAAAATGGAGCCCCAACCAGACTCCACGATCACCACGCCTAGGCTCTCCCCTTTCTGCTTCTCCACATCCAGCTGGAACAAAAAAATAATATAAATAAATAAAAGTGAAAAAGCATTTCTTCATCAATTTCAAGCCTGTTTCGAGCGTCACATGCCAAGGTTCAGAAGATTTGTGAGATTCTGGTACTGCAATTTATGTTGAGGGAAATTCATCCGTCATCATCCACAATTCAACTGCAGCCAAATAAAAAAATGTCACACCTCTTTACAGTTGTCTGAGTTTGAGAAATGGACGAGGTCATCGTGGTACATTTCCTGGGAGTTGATGATGTCACTGTACTGTTTCTGGCTCAAGTCGGTCGGGTTGATGCCATTGGCTCGCAGGAATTCTCTGTAGGCCACGCTAAAAGCCTGACCGATGGACTGTGCAATGAGCTGTGCCTGTGGGAAGGAGAGAATTTGGGGAAAGCTACTCAGCAGAAACGCTACACCAACAACAGGGAGGTGGGAAAGATCACAATAATTTAGTGACCACGGAACAAATGTAAAAAATCAATCAAATAAAGTTCAAACCCCAAATATAAAAAGGTATGTGCAGTTAAGCAGCAAGCACTCACATCCTCTGACTCAAATACAGAGCAGATCATCCTGTACTGACTCTTCCCTTCGCTGGCAGAGTCGGGAGATTCTGAGAAATCCACTGATGAGGCCTGAGACATGCGCCTACGTGCCATCAGAACCACAATACTGCCAATGTCTGCAATATAGGAGATCGTCCGCAAGGCACTGTCCATCATTGTCTCCTACGTGGAGCAAAAACAATGACAACCGTAACTCATTATGTCTTAAAGATAGATTTGGAAGGGAGGCTGAATCAACACACAAATACTTACTCACCTGTGTGTCAGCATTCAGCACTTTGACAGCTTTAGTGGAAATAAACAGGTCCACTTCTGTCATCATTTGAGAGTCTTCGTCTTGGCTCTTTGAAATAAATCACACATTTTTAAAAACTTAATATAATAAATAATTTAATATTTCTGTACTTTGTCTCACAATGCAAACTATCAGCTCATTTTTAAAACACTAACATGGGCAGGTGAGCAAAAAAGGCATGCAACAGCTCCCCTGGGTGGTGAAGAAATGACTCTGCTGCTGCTTGGTGTACCCATCACAAATAAGTCAGCTGACAATACAGGTATATACTATACTCCTAGAAATTCCATTAAAATCCAAAGTTAAACGCACTTTGTGAGAACAAGCTTCTGCCAGTGCTGAACAAGTACCTTGTTTTTATACCCAGATACGTCAAACACACCCTTAGGATTTGGAATCAAGTCTCTCTGTTAGTTTTATGGCTAAAGCTTAAAAGGTAACGTGTCAAATAGCAAAAATCCCAGATACAGATCACCATCAACTTTGGATCAATTTCTCCTTGACACAAGGCCAATCTATTTGACAAATTTCTTTGAAATGTGTTGCTACATTTTTGAGACACAGGAACAAGGAGAGGGTGTGCAGTAACTTCTTTGGCACATTTATATATGTATAAAATATATCAATGGATGTTAATGATGAAGAGGCAGATTACCTTGATACGACTGACAGCTTCATGGGCTTGGGACATGCGGACAGACTTGGATGGATTTTTATCAGACAACACCTGAGTGCAGCCAAGGTAGTTTGCAGCAAAGATGATTCCATCAATAAGATCCTCTGGCTCACAGGGACCTGGGACTACTCAGCAAAACAAATCTCATTGTAAAACATTGTGATGCTCTGCAAAGAATTATAAAATGTAACACTACTATGAGATAATTACCATCCTCAAAGCTGGGGAAAGAAGCTGCTTCCTGTGTGTTCTTTAAAATAAGTTTAAAAAAATTTAGACTTCAGTGGAAAACATTTTCATGGTCATAATATTTGAAAAAGAGATATCAGTTAGCAAAGTCAGTATTTATTTGAGTATTGTGGCCCATTTATAGTTACAAAAACATTCTCCAAACGTTAGTGTGTACGATAAAAAATTTAAATTATAAAGATGGAAAAAGACAATTATCAAAGAACAACATTGTGATGAATTTAAAGTGGTTGGAGTCACATCTCTAAAAATCATACTCTGTTGTGTAATACGTCTTCACCTTGGATGTGTTCCTCTCCTCCACAGGGACGAGCTCTGGACACTGAGGCCTCCTCGACTGCTCTGACATGTCCTCAGGTATCACAGCTGTGCTTGGTTTCTCACCCTGTTGTATATAAATATCTGCTTTAACTTCAGCAAGCCTTGTTTTCAATGTTTCTTATTGTCCTGTGTAGATGATAACCCCATGGGAAAAGGGTGAAAAAAGACTATAGGTGGCAAAGCATGTAATTAAAATCTTACTTAATTCACTCTGGGACACAGAGAAGGTAAATAGTGCTGAAACAAACACAGGGGAAGAGATCTGACAAAGACCTGCCCTATTTGCAGCGGTTACCTGCTGGGGTTTCTCTGGCCGTCTCTGCCTCTCCTCAAGAGGCTCCCTCTGTTGTTCTGGTGTGTGATGAGGAGCCACGGATGGTTTGATAACCCTGGGTTCGCTCTCCCGGCTGTTAGCAGAGGAAGGACTGGGTCTGGGAACAGGAGGAGTCTCTTTACGAGGCGGGGCCTTCTGGGTGTCAGCAGGCGGCTGAACATGGGAATGGCGAGGTGGTGGAGGAGGATGTTGCTTAGTGAAACCAGACCTAGCTTTGGTCCGCACAACGGCTTTTTTGCAGTCCTTTGACAAAGTCTTTGGACGCTGTTCAGAGCTGTCGGTGGTGCATCCTTTGGTCCCAGAAACAATGTGCTCAATGTTCTCTACCGCTCCCCTCCTTCCTCGTCCTTTACCCTGCCTCTCCTTATCCTTTGAACCCATGTGAGACGACTCACACTTCTTACTGGCTCCTGGGATATTATGGTTTCTTGCGACTTGGGTGCCGTCTACTCTTTCCCTTTCATCCCCTCCCTTTCTGATTCTTTCATTGTCATTATCCTGATAAAGGCTAGTCTGCCTTTGAACACTGTTCTCTGTCTCCTCTAAATCCTCAATAAATGTGGCCCCATCCAGCACCTCTTCTATCTCATCTCTATCACCGAAGAAGAACCTGTTCTCCTGGCCCTTTTCCATCTCCCTCTCTGCTTCATCCCCAGCAGTCGGAGCACAATGTGACCTAAAGCGATGGCCCGTCTTGTAAGGCTTAGTGTCTAATTGTGATCCCTCACATCTTTCTGTGCCATGACGAGGCCTGGGAGTGAACTGGTCAACAGCACTGCTGTTCTGATTAATATTTTCACCTACTGCATACTTTATATAGCCACCATCCTCAGGAGAATATGGTTTGTGGTACCTTGTGTCCACAACGCCCTGTCTGTTTAAATGCAGCACCTCATCATATTCCTGCTCCACATCGGAGCCCACGTTGTCGTACTCAGAGCAGGTGTCCTCCATGTCCTCAGGACTAGGGTCACAACTCATGTAAAAGTGGCTTGCAGGGACAGAAGGAGTCAGCTGCTCATAGTTATCACTCTTTAAGGTACATGGCTGTTTCTCAGATGCCTCCTTCACCAAACCTTGCTGCTCTTCTTGGCTCTGTTTAGTGAGTCCTGGACCGGGGCACAGTGGAGGGCTGGAAGCCAATATCTTGGTAATGGTGCCTGGCCTTTTTCCATGAGCCATAACTGGCCCTGTAAGCCCACTACCATCAACCCTGTAAACATAAATAATAACCAAAATTAGATTTTTGAGATGCCTAATGCTCTGTGTACATTTTCACTTGATACTTTTACCAGCACAATCAATGAAACATACTAGGTTTGATGAGAGAATTTCAACAAATCCTGTCAAATATCTTCAGTGAAACCAACAAGTTGTAAAAATGAACTGCTACAGATAACAGTATGCCGCTCTCTCTCTTCTTCAATTTTGCAACTTTTTTTTAGCCATTAGGACTTTGTTTCAGATACAGGACAACCTCTTCCGTTGATTACTTTACAAGCTATTACAATTTAACCTAACAGCTCATTCCCAGAGAATCTCTCAAGCACTTTACACTATATCAAATTTAAATAACATATAATGAAAGATTTGTTTCAACATTTACACAAACATTTGAAATGAAAACGTATCAGAGTAAATGTCTCTGTTTCCCACTTTAAACAAACACAAATCTAGACAAGGACAAACTTATTACGGTGATAATAATGTACATCCGTCTTTTACTTCTACATCATCTAACACACCATCTCGGTCCTTTTGTCCATGATTGCTGATGTTGTTTTTTATCTGTCATCTTGCTTTGTTGCATCTGCTCTAATTCTGTCTTGATGTCATGCAGAACAGGAGATGCAGCAAAACCGTGGATCAGGCCAGCAGCATGTGATACTTTTCTTATGTAAAATAAGTCTTATTTTTTTCTACTAAGAGTATACCCTCACTTACAAACTCATTCCTGAAGCATTTAAATAATGTGGTTAGTGTGGGTACCAGATTTATGATCCATGACATGTGTCCTTTGAGGAAAACCGTTTGTGGATTAGTACATCATTTGTTTGACATCTGAAAAGCATCTCTGAATTGTTTGCCCTGGACAAAGGCACAACATAACATGCTATCTATTGGCAAATGGACAGATAATGCCACAGGTCTATGAGAATGAAAACACAGTTGGTGGAAAATGTATTTCTTTTCACTCCTGTGTTTCTTTTATGTTGTTTTAGTTGTTTAAGGTGTCAAACGACAACAAAAAAGAAAAGATTAGAACCACAACACTGTTATGCTAAATCAAAGTCATACATTACTATATAGCTGAACTGATAAGTGGATTAATCGATAGGTTAATTGGCAGACGATTCATCTACAACAATTTTGATAACATTTTTCAAAAATGCCAAAATTCACTGGTTTCAGCCTCTTAGATTTCTATAATATCAATTTATTTTTGGACTGTTGGTCAGACAAAGAAAGATATTTAAAGCCGTTATTTTAGGTTCTGGGAAAAGATGATGGGCATTTTCAACTATTTTCTGATATTTAATAGGCCAAAGAAAATAACAGGCAGATTGACTGATAAACGAAAATAACAGTTAACTGCTGCACTACAGTATGTATGACGCCACCAGAGGGATATTAATGATAATTCTTCAATTCAAAATGACAAACCAAATAAACAAAACACATTCAATTATACTTGGGGACCAATACAGTAATTTAGACTGACAATTGTCTAAATAAGACCTTACGAATTCCCTGGGCCCTCAAAAATACCCATGAAATGCGAAAATGTTGTTCTCGTCCTGGTAAAGACGTTATCACCTGATTAGCCTAATGAATGTATCAGAGTTATCAATATCGTACTGAATGGAGTGGTCTGATACCCGCACAGTCTAAATATGTCAACACCCTTACCTAACCATGAATCATACGCTTGAGGCTGAACTGGAAGAAAAAAACAGTAGGCTACGATTGCGTAGCTTACTACGTATCGTAAATACGGTTGGGCTTAAGCTTCTGGTTAATAACAATAAACATAATAAATCCTAACAGTTCACAGTGTTGATCAGATGATAATGTAACTGATGATAATGGTCTTATGACAACTAATCCGGATCGCCTCCAATATAACACGACCTAACCATGACCTCTCCATGGTGCTGAAGTGGTAATTAAAAACAATAAGGTTCATTATAGCCTTGAATGGAGGATAAGATTTCACGCATTTCGCCCTGCCCTTGACGGATTTGTGGTGGAATTTTATGACCCTATACGGTGAACTTTTGCCGCAGCTGCAGGAGTGGTTGTTGTGGTCGCTCTGGTTTCCCCATAAGTGGACACCGCATTCCCATCTGCTTAAATATCGATAAGACAATCGCATGCTATGGTTTCCCTGCGCATTTAACACGCAGTGATGGAGCTGACTCTCTGTACACACACACACACATGCGCGAGCGAGCGCGCGCGCGCTCATACACGCACACACACACACACACACACGCACACGCACACGCACACACGCACACACTACTGGTTTCACCATCTGGAAGCAAATATTACCCTGCTGCTGCAATTCACATCGACCTTGATTTGAAGCATTGAGACTGCACCATGCTGACATCCAGCGTCTGGGCTGATGTTGTACCAGGAGAGCACATATATAGCATTGTCTTCAGCTCTGTAATCGCAAGCCGAAAAGGCCTGTATGCAATAATTACATTTCCCCCCATCCATACACAGACAATCCTACGTGCCACTTACCAACATCAGTGCTGTCGGAGGCCCTCTTGTAAAATGCCCGTGTGCTGATCAGATCAGATTGCTCTCCGGAATGGTGATTTTTGAATAAAAGCCGCACAGCAGCCCAGGAACCTGTGTAGAAAATACACCCCCATCATGTGCTCACTGCTCTGTCCCTCTTTATAGGCTACAGTCTGCCCACAGTGACAGTGAGAAACATAACGACCACATTTAAAACCTACGCCCAATAACTGACCCATATTATTTTAGTTTAAAACACTTAATAGCTATTTCTTGTATTTTTTTTAAAGTGTACTGCCTCTAGGGTGTAAAGGCGGTCATGTTTTGCATAATGGTATCATTGAATTTCAATTTTAAAATATATACAATTAAATATTCTACATCTAGAACAAGATGTTTCATTTATTTATTTTTTGTATGGCTTTTGCGTTTAGGGAGTTGACAAAAATATCGATGTAGTTGGGATCGATTAGTACACCCTTAAGGCATTCTGCGCTCAACTGGCTAAGCCTGAGAAGCGGGATTGTTATTATCGCCCTCCTCTACGGTATGCTAGGTCATGTTTTGAATTGCCAGTCTTTTATATTAATGTGTTGTCGTTTTTCTAATGCATAGAAGCACCGAACTACAAATGTGTGACAGTACGAAAGGAAGCGTTTCTTTTTGAGCTAACATAAAGTTCGCTAATAGAGCTCTCATTAGCGTTATCCATCTAACCTGTCCACGCCGACAATTCTCTTCAGAGTAACGTTATGCAACGAAGAAAAGCTGCTAAAAACGTAGCAGCTTTTCATCGAGCAGCACAACTTCCGCCTGCACCATGACCGAGAGACCCAACAAAGACAAACTCAAGCGAAGTTTGTCATTGTCCAAGAGTAAGAAGAAAGGAAATGTCAAAAGTGGGATTTCTGCCAGTGCTGTCTCCACAACTCCTATCAGCTCATTCTTCAGCAGCCAGCCTCCACCTAAACTGGCCTGCCCCCTGTGCGCCCAGTTGGTACCGAGATTCAAGATCAATGAGCACATTGATTTGCAATGTCAGAACTTTGAGAGAGGAGACAGCAGTGTCGCCTCAGCAAGTAATAGTCCAAGCATCCACCTATCACCCAGAAGGAATCCCCCTAAGTCTCCAGAGCTGGATCCAAAGAAGGAAGAAGAGACCAAAGAGACAAGTCCCTATTTCAAAAGGAATAATTCTCAGCAGGCGCCACCGGAGATAAAAGGAAACAGTGTGGTCAGAAAGATTGACTTGGGAAGTCTCTCCTCCAAGTTATCAATGAAATCTCATAAGGTACCTGAGAGGACACAGACAGAGGATAAACATCCACAGATGTGTCCTCAAAACCAGACATATTCTTCTGAGGCATTCAGCAGCTCACAGAAAGAAAATCTGAGTTTAGAAGACAAAAACAACTACGTGGCAGTCATTGACCTTACACAAACTAGTGCCGACACTCTAGTGGAAGTGCTTACATGTTCAGACAAAGGATGTCATCTTGAATACAAACCGGAGACTTTTGAAAAACGAGTTGCTCCAAAGCTGCGCTCTTCTTCCTCCAAACTATCAAAGAGAAAGATTGGAACAACTTCCACTGGCAGGTCTGATTTCAGAAAGAAAGCAAAATATGAGGTGAACAGCAGGGAGCCAGCAGAGGTGTTGTCTGACTTATATGTTGCAGAGATGACTGATACGGACCAGCTTAAGACTGAGGTACCTTCTACCACTACTTGCAACCCCCCTCTGAGTTCAGAGGAAACACATTCCCTGACAGAGTCGGGTGCTGAGAACATCAGCAGTGACCAGGTTGTCGAGAGCTCACATCCCTCATCACTTCCATACTACCTCCGTAACTTCCGGACTGTGCTACAGGCTGTCCTGGAGAATGAGGACGACAGGTCATTGTTTAACCAGGATGATATGTCACCCGTACATGTATTTGAGAAACTCTCAGGTATGCTGATATATCACTACTTATTGTTATTTAATATACAAAAAGGCCTCCCCACTCATATATGTTTCCCTCTCAAAGTCATGGGGCAGAAGCTGTATGTGAGACTCTTTCAGAGGAAACTGAAGTGGCTCCAAGTAAGTAAACTGGATTATGAAGAGATATGCAGTGATCTGGGACCTGTTGCTCAGGAGCTGGTTCAAGGTGGTTTTCTACAAACAGGTAAGTAATCCATTATAATGCATTTTTCACATTTTGTTGCATCTTTGGGAGAGTTAGCTAAAACCTATTGTATTATTGGCATGTGTATAATGAAGCTGTTAATGAGGATTGTGTTGGTTACATCTTTACAGAAGAAACACAATGAAATGTTTGAATTCAAATCTGACTCTACTTCCTAACACTTTTTAATCCCTCCCGTAACTGCTAGTCCTTAAAGGTGGTATAGATTGTAGATTGGAAGATTGACAAAATGCATACTGGGATTAGTTCCTCAGATCCTTTAAATCTCTACTAAAAACTTATTTAGGTAAATTTGCATCTCTACATTAGTTGGTCTTCATGTGTAATGTTGCTTTTAACTTCTACTTTGTATTGTACCAATGGTTTCTGCCTTCATTTTTTTTTGTATGTTTTGCGAGTGCTTTGTAACATTGTTTTACAAATGGCTTTACAAATAAAGTATATATATTAAAGAATATATGTTATTCTGCTGAAACATCACATCACCCCAAACATGTGCATTTTGTGTTTTTCTCTTGTTATGTGTGCTGTTTTTCTATATGAAAGAGAGCGACCTTCAGGACTTGGGGGAGGCTCTGGAACTCCTGCCTGCTCCTGAACTCAAAGCTCTGGCTAAGACTTTCCACCTGGGCAATTCAGGGACTCAGAAACAACAGCTAGTCGACGGACTTCTCCGTCTAAGTAGGCAAAAGTCCTTCTTCTCTCTGACCCCTGCTCAGAACAACATTGGGGCTGTCATTCTCAAAAGGTGAGATGATCAAACACATATATATTTATATATTAGTGCGTATTCTCAATACTAATATTGCAGTAGTGATCTCACCCATGTTCTCTTTAACCTTAAAGGGCAAAGCAGCTGGCAAGTTCCTGTGTGCGCCTGTGTCGTGGTCCTCGGGCTGTCTTTTCGCGTATTCTTCTCCTCTTCTCTCTGACGGACACCATGGATGAGGAGGAGGTGGCGGGTGGTGGGCAGAGTCAGCTTTTCACCATTCTGCTGGTTAACTCGGGACGCCTGGCCTTCCCAGACTACACAGTGCAGCGCACAGCCAAGGTGTTCCGGGACAGAGAGGATCTTATCAGGTTAGGGTGTGCCAAAAAAATATACATTCATTGTATTGTATCTAAGCAGTATAGCTAAGAATAAATACTCACAATTCAATCTATCACACCAGATATGAAGCATCCATGCGAGCCCTGCAAGAGGTAGTCTCAGCTATGCAGGGAGGTCAGTGGGAAGAGGCCATGGAGCTTTACACTGCTGCCAAAAGTGTTTGGCAGGAGCTGAGGAAAAACCATGACCTCAGGTGACATACATTACATATATTTGGTTCTGTCTAAAACTAAATATATAGAGTCCCTAGATATAATGTTAACATTATCATTGTGTTGGATAGTCACCAGGAGGAGCTGCCTGTGTTTCTGCGAAGCTTCACTACAGGATGGGCTTATACTCGGATCTTATCCAGAGGAGTAGAGATTTTGCAGAGGCTACGTCGCTATGAGGTTTTCTGATCATATCTACTCTCACACAAGTATTTAATAAGTTACAAGTATGTCATGACATTATAGGTTTACTTTTTTGTTGCAGGAGGCAGTAGAGGAGCTGCGGTCCTTACTGTTACAGTCCGTTTGCTGTCCTGACAGCCGAGGACGATGGTGGGACAGACTGGCGCTAAACCTTCACCAGCACCTAAAAAAACCTGAGCAAGTGAGCATCAGTATCTGTGGTTCCATTCGCCTCTTTAATACATTTTCATCAGTAATCTTTTTTTGTGTGATTGTGTGCTTTGTAACAGCGGTTGTGTTTTCATTTGTTTGACGATGGTCTTTTCCCCATTGCTCCTAGGCTATTTGTGCTATCAGAGATGGGCTGTCAGACCCTTTGGTGCGAACTGGACATAAACTTTCTCTTCATCAGAGAGCTGTGAGGATGAAAGAGTCTGCCAGCATGAAGAAGTATCACCTGCACCTAAAGGACCTGCCCACCATTCAAGTCCAAGATGTCACACATGTAAGTTTAACACAATACAGTATGTCAGTATTTGGGTTTCTAGAAAAATAAATCAGTGTCAATTGTTGGTTGGGTGTATGCAAAATAGTAGATTTATGAATTTGTGTTTGTACAATTGTTTGCAGGTGACCATCCGGGGACAGTTGTTCCCTCATGAGGGGGGCACCGGGAAATCTAGGTTCCTTTTACCAGCAAACGGAGAGGGGGAAGAGAGCGCTAATGCCACTGTAATATGCTCTGTGGAAGAGCTGTCTTTAGCACATTACCGTCAAGAAGGCTTTGACCAAGGTAAGCAGTTTTGTTTCACCTATTAATTCATTCATATTTCAGTATCAGTTCAGTCTTTTTTTCACTTTACCATTGCATTGCCATTGTTAATGTGATAGGGATCCATGGAGAGGGCTCAACATTCTCAACCTTGTTTGCTCTTCTGCTATGGGACATCATTTTTATGGAGGGTATTCCAGACGTTTTCAGAAATCCATACCAGGTAAAGTAAGCTCTACGTGTATTGCTAATGCTTACCGGATATCTGCATCTACTGCATACCAGTTTAACTTCTCTCCTTTTTTTCTTACAGACATGTCCACTGGATCTTTACACTGACTGTTTCTATGAGAACAGAAAAGAGGCGATCGAGGCTCGTGTGCAGTTACTAAGGGAGTCATCTGTGGAGACTTTGCATGACATGTTAGAAGAGGTCTGGACCTCCCAGGAGGGTAAAGTGTGTTCACTAGTCAACTGGGAGCGTTTCTCATCCCTTCAACAGGCGCAGGTATTTTAGTAATTACTGTAAATATACACTTTTGTGGGCACACCTATAAAATCTAGTTCAACAGTTAAGCCATGAAATATACCTTTACCAAGATAATAATGCTAATTTGATTGAGACTGTCAGCGAGGTATTCATTTTACTATATTTTTATTATTGCTGTTATAGTTTGCAGTAGTGTTGAACTGCATTTCATTATATTGAGCTCTGTCTGATGTTTTGCCCACCCCATTTACAAACAGGAGGGGGGATGAATATTATTAACACCTTTCAATACCACCACTTACTACGACCTCAATAATAAACATTACATCATATTATACTTTCTATAAATGTTACAGATGCAAGTGTTACTGTAGGTGTTAACATAACCGCTTTTATACTCTAATTGCAGTCTCTCGTTTCTTGCCTGGGTGGAGCCTTCTTAGGAGGGGTAATAAAACGAATGTCGAAAGACTATAGACACTGCCGTGGAGGTTTGCCTGATCTAGTGGTGTGGAACACCTCAAACAACAGCTACAAGGTGAGCTGTTGAATTTAGATATTTTCTTTTGTGTATGGCTTCCGACACTATGGTAACTGATTTGTTTAAGTCTGGTTACATGAATTATACTGCAGCATGCAATGTGACGTGGGGTGTCTCGTTGTAGCTGGTGGAGGTGAAGGGGCCCACTGATCGACTGTCTCAGAAGCAACAGATATGGCTGGATGAGCTGCAGAAGCTGGGGGCTGATGTGGAGGTGTGTCACGTGACAGCTACTGGAGCCAGAGGAGCTCGTCTGGAATAAACACAGACATAGGGAAACTGACTGATAAGTGTGTGTAAAATTGAAACATCAGCAGACAGAAACTCTGAATAAAATCTGGGAGCTTTTTCTGAGTCTGGTCATCTAGAACAGAGAATGTTAATCTCAAAAACTCCATCTATCTTGCATCACAATCGTCATTACTTTTGAGTACAGTATATTGAGTGTCATGGCAGGGAGTGTGCCTCACGACATGGCGCATTAACATTAGGGAAACCACTTCCGTTGGCCTTCAACAGGAAGAGGTGCATCAGCATCACAAGATGAAGCTCTTTGCTGAGAACGGCAAGGATCAGAAATAGCTTGCCTACAGATAAACAAAACTGATGCATGAAAAGAAATGCATCCAACACCCACACCAAACTGATGGTATTTCCATTTCTTTGGCAACACCTTTTCAGTAATTTGGGTTGCCAAGCATTGAAAATGCACATTTAGTTGGCTGCTTATGAATTGTATGACACTTCTACAAGTTTGTTATGCAGGTAATTACTGTGATAACATGCCTCTAAATACGGCTGGGCGATATGGAGAAACTCAGATATCACAATATTTTTGACCAAATACCTTGATGTGAATATTGCAACGATATTGTAGAGTTGACCATTGGTGCTTTTACAAAATATTTTCACAATTTGATTTTAGATAAATAATCATCAATACTGTGGATATAATAATTTAGTGGTTAAAGGGAAATAATAGAACAGCTAGAACAGTCTAGTAAGATCAGAATATTACTTCACTTTATTGTAATGCTGCCTTTAAACTCGGGAAATAATATACAATATATCTAAATATTGTCATAAATAGGCTGTTTTGCCACTACTCTACCAGATAAATTAAATAATAGGGCTCCAATTAATGATTTTTTTTGCTCCATTAATTTATTAACATTTTTGAATGTCAGAAAATGGTGAACATTTCAAGTTCCGAGCGCCCAAGTTGTGATCATCACATTGCTTGTTTGGACTAAAAATAAAAACAGTCCAAAACACAATTTATTCAGCCAATGATGAACAGCCATCACATTGGACAAAGAAAGACACAGTTGAGAAGCTGGAATTTAGGTGAGTGCTTTGGCCATGGGTTTTTGGCATTTTTGTTTAAAAATTACTGAAATGATGAAATTGATTATCAAAGCAAAACAAGCCAATTCAATTCATTTTAATAAATTAATATATAATGGTATTAAAAAGATCTGTCTTAACTGTCTTTATGTGTATAGTCTAAGGACTGATGTGGACACTTATATTAAAAGACAACTTTGGTATTTTTCTGTTTTCTAATACCTTTAATGGTGGATGAAAAGATGTATACAAACATTGCATACATTACATTACACCCAGGCATGGTTAACGGTGTGCTTGGGCGGACTGGAATGTATGCATGCCTGGATCATGGATGCATTTGGGGGAAGGGATCATGGAGGAAGGGATGCCAAGTTGCCGTGCGTCTGACGTCACGACGCTGGGGAGAGAGGAGGCGATGAGAGGAAGGTGCAATAAACACAGGGCGTCTGCGCCTATCTAAGTAGGACAATAAAGTAGAAAGGGTATCAATGTTCTAACAATGGATTTGTCAGACATGCTTCTTCTTGAAGTTTTCCTTTTCGTGTACCTACTAAATTATACCCAAGGTGAGTGAGGCATTTCCAAAGAAAACCTTACAAGTTGTGTTGAATCCATGAAGCTAAGAGGAGAAAGGCTGATAGCCCGTTAGCTAACTGGAGGGATCAGCAGGGCCTGCTTGTTATGAAGAGGACTGCACCCTTTTTGCAGTATTACTTCAAGCTAACAAATTATATATAGTATACAAGCTTACTTGGATTCGTGAAGTTGATTGAATTAAACATATATTGATTGGTTATTTCTGCGTGTTGTCACCGTTTTTCTTGTCAGGTTTGGGTCGGTTTTGTTGTTATCGTGCGAATAGCGCCGACAGCCATTGTTATGAGAAGATGGAGATGCCGACTGGGTTAACGGACCGTTAGCTTTGTGCTAGCTAACACTTTAGCCTCTAACGTTTCGATTTCTTTCAAAAATAATACATGAAGCCACTGTCAATATGTTACCTGCACCGTGCCAGGGTTTACGCTTCATATGACCGACAAGTTTTTAGTTTTGCAGGCACAATTTTGCTTCTGTGTTGAGACTGGCCAATGCTGAGTTTTATGCTAGCGTTATACCATTGTTGCTATTCTCTAACGTTAATTTAACGTAGCATACGTTACTGCCTTTTACTTAGGCGCACCAACTCTGTTTATAGTATTTTGAAAATAATTGGTCTGTATGTTTTATTTTGGAACGAAATTACCCCTCCGTAAAAATACTGTATTTATTGTGATGTAGCTACGTTACAATTGTTATATTGTTGTAACGTTATAGCTAGCAAGCTTTATATTACGTTCTATACTAACGTACTAGCTACTAAACTACTGCACTTTTATTACACTACTGCACCTTAGTATATCTCATATCTCCTCACTATATCATAATGTACGTATTATACTGTACATACACTGTTCACATAAACCTGTAGACTGCTGCTATAAATCACACCACTGTCACATTCCTCCAAATGTCATTTTCCTCCAAAAACTCTTGTATAGTTTCTATTTTATTCGATTCTATTTTAGTTTGTGTACCTCTTATGTATTATTGTAATAATCTGTATAACTTTATGTTGAGTCTATTGTACTGCCGCCTTTCCCACTGGGGATCAATAAAGGTGTATCTTATCTTACTGTGTTTTTAAATCATTTAGCAGTAAAATACAATTAGCCGCAGGACTCAAATTTACTTCTAGAAAAGTCTCAGTCAGTTGTAAAGTCCATGTTTATATTTGGCAATCAGAATATTTTAAATCTCAAGCTGGTTCCCTTGTTAAATTTTAAAGTAGCAGTCCTAACATTTACACATAATAGGGCCACCTCCTGTGGTAAAAGTAACATCCAAAGAATGTGCTTCACCTCATCATGTTATCGATCATTTGTTGTTTTGTACAGGTCTTTGAATAATTTGCATGGTTTGTATGATCATTTAATGACCAAGAATGTCTAATTAGTGCTTTTTTGTATGCCTTAAGATATTTCAGAAGTCATAGCCTTCACTTCTCATAGTCACCTCAATGAAAAATTTAATGGTAGCACCTAAATATTTTATACTTCACATGAACAGAGAACTAGCTGAAGCCTGGTCTACTTACCCATGTTTCTTACGTAGTTATACTGAATCCTATAATTTATGACTCACTAGTCAGGCTTAATTACCTATCAGACAGTCCTAATTACATATACTATATTTACTGAAAATACTTTCTCTTGGTTTAAGGGCCAACGGTCGGATCTTATAGACTCACCGCCAGTATGCTTAGTTTACAGTCTAAACATAAAAAAACAATGTGACGTTAAGAAGGGCTTTAATAAAATCAAAATTACTGTTTTCTTGAAATGGAGTCTGTCAGATTGCTTTCAGTGTGATGCAGTTGGCGAAATGGGTGGGAATCGTTTTTCTTTAAGCCCACCACCCACTCTTCTGGTAGCAAAATAATTATGCTGTGATGCTGGAGGCTGGAGGCACAGTTCCAAAACTGACTGCCATTTGACTTAAATATATTTAGCTAGATTTTAAAACTAGGACCATACTGATTTTCTGTCAATGTACATAATTTCAATCCTGCCTGTCAAACATCTGCCTGATCATCCATTTTATGGGCATCTGAATTATAACTTACTCTAAAACATAGCAGTTATACTGTAATATCACCTTAAAGACACAAATAAGATAATCTAATGCTAATCTTTTTTTCTGCCATCTGCTAAAAATAGTTGATGTGACAGACACACTGTGGTACCCAGGCGGTAACAAACTTATGGACTTTGATGTTAGTATTTTCTTTGATAGTGTACAATTTGTCCTTATGTTGGTTACTTTTTCTGTAATCTTTAATTTCTGTGTAATGAGGCACACCCATACAAATCTTATTTATTGGTCCACTTACATGTACAACCCATAATGAATGAAAAAGATTGTATCCATACACCTAGGGTGCCTGTGTTGTCATTTTCTTTGATTCTATAAGGATGTGCATTAATTACTTTTCAAAAAGGCTTGTATTTTTCTCGTTTTTGCTGATAACATGAGTTCCTCTGTTCTTTTCACATAGGACACTATAGAAATCCCCTGAACAAGTACATCCGTCACTATGAAGGCCTGTCCTACGACACAGAGCTTGTTCACAGCAACCATCAGAGGGCTAAGAGGGCGCTCTCTCATGAAGACAAGTTTCTTCATTTAGATTTTCATGCCCATGGAAGGTTTGTCAGTTTTCCTAGATATTACCCTGAAGGGACATTCTGTCTGGATCTCTGTCTGTTTTTATGTTTCCTCATCTATATTTTTATTTACCTGTCTGTTTATTTGCAAAACCTCTGCCCTATGCCTACATTGTGTTTAAATAAAGGTGGAGGTCAGGATTTTTATGGTCTTTATTAGAGAAAACTATATTAACTATTTTCGATTCGAGTCAATTAATTGTTCAAGACTTTTTTTAAAGCAAAAATTCTAGACGTTCCCTAGTTCCAGGTTTTCCGATGAAAGGATTTCCTGCTTTTCTTTGTCATAATAAACTGATCATCTTTGGGCTTGGGGCTGTTGGTTGGACAAAACAAGTTATTTGAAGACAAGAATTTTGCCCAAACAATTAATCGATTAATTTAGAAGATTATTTAGCAGAATCATCGTCGATAAAAATGTAGTTGTTAGTTGCAGCCCTAGTGTGGGTTTGTTCCAATTTTCTGCCACAATCTAAACATGCAGGTTTGTTGAAGAAGAAACTGTAATGTGTTGGTGTGTCTGTTAGTTAGCCCTGAGATGGATCTGGTTTTTCCAGGGCGTTTCTGTACATTTGATACCTGGGTGGGAACCCCTTTAAGGTATAGAAGATGGATGGATGAACAAATAGTCTTTTCATGGTTCTGCATCCAGCATTTTGAAGAGGTGGTGTTGTTTGATAGAAAGTGTCCACACTCTCCATGACAAAGTCAAGACCATCTGGCTGGGAGCTTGGCAAAGGCTGCATGTAGCAGGGCCTGCTGTTCCCAAACTCTGATGCTGATAGGGAAGAGAACGAAAAGAGCTGTGCAAACAAACGCACAAAGGGAAGATGTCTGTTCTTTTAAAAAGAAGAAAATGTGTCAGCTTCTTTTCCTTTGTAAATTCATGACAAAGCTCAAAACACAACTCAAATTCTTACATTTAATTTGCAGCTACCTATCCACCTTTCACATGCTGGTGTTGTTTATGGATGTGTTTTAAAGTGCTCATATTGTGCTTATTTTCAGGTTCATAATTGTATTTAGTAGGGCTGTAAAGATATGCATTATGAAACCAAAATTGCAACACTAAGATCCAAGAACCTGTGTTGCGGATTGAGAAGACACACCCCTTCCAAGTCTTCCCGTCCAGATCCAATGCTACCACATCTTTAAATTAGGATTACTACTAGTCCTTTTGGTGCTTTATCCCCGTTTTTGTCTGGTAAATTTAGCTTACTGTAAAGACGGCTAAAAGCAAAGGGGGGACACCGGTAACGCTAACGGAGGTGTAATGTTATGAATGGTCGCTGTTCTGACATGGGTGCCTGGGTCTGTTTCTCGACGGTTCAGTAAACTGCTGTTAGCGTCCTTAGCCCCAGAGTTAAATACTGACCAGACTGGCTGCTAGCTGGCTAGGGGCTGATTGTGGATGTGTCCCCGGGCCGGGGCAGCTCTAATCCCGACTGAAGCCTCGCAGCGCTTGGTGAGTGAAGCAGACAGACGAAGGTGTGCTAGCTAGCCAAACATGGTCAAAACCATCATACTAAAAATAATTGAGTGTGTTAAACAATGTCCTTATCTAATGTTACCCACCAATAATAAGCCAATGTTATAGACCAAGCATTAGCTACTGCTTGTCAACCAGCACCTTTACAGTATGCACCAAAGCACTTTTACTCGTTGGTCCCCCTACAGGTTGGAAGAGGAATTGTCCATTACTGTTACCATTATTCTTTTGTCACTCAAACAAGTTATTGAACCACCGAAACGGTTTTGGAAACATTATTTTAAGGTATAAAATAATCTTTGGTGTGAAATCGATCTATATTGAACTTAATCAATATCAATCAATAAGGTATTTGTTGTATTGCAACGTACGATGTAATCAATGACAAATGATGCTATGTGGCAGAAAAAAGTTGTATTACGTTTGAGTTCTCTGTTTTAGCTACAGAGTGAGGCATTTCAGTTCTATTCCATCTTTTATGGGAGTCACACGTGCAGTATCTAGGTAAGCACTGCTAGCTAGTCAGAAGGAGAGTATTAGAGCAGGCCATGCTAGCAGCAAGGCGAGCATTATAACATTACAAAGTGACGCACGTTCGTCACAGAAGTAAAGGCTGGA
>NC_045740.1:5944884-5948896 GCF_008692095.1 Etheostoma spectabile
GCTGTTTGGAGCAGTTTGTGAACAGTGTTTTCTGTTGAAGGTGGTCCCTTTGGGGTGGACTTTGGGCTTTTTCATTTTGTAGACCTATAACGTGCACAAAGATATATAAAGATAACACAATAAAGGAAAGAGAAAAAAACAAGTAACATAATATGAACACTTTAAGTTTAACATGTATCTTTGAAGTTAAGTCATAACAGAAAATAATTGTAGTTCCAATATGTTCTGGACATTTAACAGATTTATGTGCCATCATGTCTGGTTTCACTATACTTTTCAGATCTAAAAATCGACAGCTGTTCTCGTGCAGTTAATTTAACCGCAGTCGGACCTACACAACAGTACCTTACACACAAAACGAGCACACAAGTATGAGCACTGTGTAGGTGTTGCATGAAACCCAAGGTTTACTATGGTATCTTTGTTATCCTGCCATTATGTTTTTTTCCCCCCTTTGCTTTGCATTTTCCTTTTTCTCAAAGACCGCAAAAATATTGCTTACCTTCCAAAGTGAGACTGTGTGAAGTGGATAATAGGAGCAGACTGTTTCTGAAACAAACCTCGCAATATAGATAACATGTTTCACATTTTATCACCTCTCTCTTATCACATTAAAATGTTTCTTTTTTTTTAATTGCCTATAGTTTCATTTCTTTGATTTCAGGCATTTTAATTTACGAATGAAGAGGGAAACCACCTTGTTTGCCCAAGATTTCAAGGTAGACGTTTCAGGAGACGAGATTCCATTTGACACCTCTCATATCTACACTGGAGAAATCTACGGTAAGTCTGTCCTTCTCATTTTAATATACTTGTTTTTATGTATAACTGCAGTGATGCTTGATCTTGTGTGAAACCTCTCTAATTTGGATTCCTAGGTGAGAAAGGTACCCTGACTCATGGCTCTATTGTGGATGGTAAGTTTGAGGGCTTCATTCAGAGCTATCATGGCAACTACTACGTGGAGCCTGTTGAGAGATACCTGGAGGGCAAAGACGTGCCCTTCCACTCAGTCATCTATCACGAAGATGACATACGTGAGTCCCCAGCTACTTCTGCTACACAAATACTTTGACATTATGAAATCATCAAGTATTTTTAATTGGCTGCACGCATGTGTGAACTGGGAAGTGCAAGGTTAGGGCAGCTTAGCTGATGGAGGCAGACTGGTGTGATCAACCCCCCCCCCCAAGGAGAAGATATAACCAGGGTACTCATTAGCTGAGTAACACAATCTTTCTCTCAGCTACTGGCTGATTTTAGAATTCTTTACAATGTTGGTACTGATAGTGTGCACCAAACATACTTCACTACACTGACAGCCCCTATTTTTCAAATCATCTGTGTACATATAATAAGTGACCAAGGGGCAAATTAAACCCATGTGTGAGAAGAATCGCTAATGAGAGCAACATGAAAGTAGCAGCTCACGTAGCAAAGCTAGGCTCAAGTGGCATGTAAGTACATCCATTAGCTGATCATGAATAGCGCCAGAAATAGAGAGACTCAGGGGGTTAAGTAGCTAACATTGTCTCCTATAATCCTAACTGTGTTGTGTCTGCCTCTCTCACTCAGACTACCCACACAAATATGGCCCAGAGGGAGGTTGCGCTGATAGCTCAGTGTTTGAAAGGATGAAGAAGTACCAAGCCTCGGCCGCAGAGGATCCACCCAAGGTGAACTTAACAACAGTAAACCCTTTCAGTGACTACTGAAAGTAGTTTAGTTTTTTGGGGAAATTTACCTTTTGCTTTCTTAGTCAGGTTCAGAGATACCCATGGATGCCTTTTAAGTCTCTGTGTGCACTTTGAGGTTATGTTGACTGGTGAGAAAAGCCTATCTCAGCTCAATTCATTTTAATTAATTAGTAGCTCATCACAATAGCAGGAAATACAAGTTGTTTGCAAAATGTTTTGTACTTTTTTGTCTAAATTAGGGATGTACGCTGTTAGGACTTAGGTAGGTTTCCTGTTAGAATTTTAAAACTCAGAGCCTGAAATACACAAGAAATGGCAGAAAATGTCAATAAAATTATAATTCCCATGGAAATATGGTATGTCTTAAAAATGAAAAAAGTGACATTATTACTCATCAACACACAATATTAAACAAGTAAGCTTGGATGCTGTTTTGTTAACTGGTCAAGCATTAGTTAATAACACCTTGACATTCCGACGGCCCGCCGGCGGGCCCGGACAACCTTTTGTCTTTCAGAATCTGTAGCAGGCTCAGATGTGAAGATAGAGTGAAGATATTCATATCATATGAAACTAGACGATCTAAGGAATCCAATGGTACCAACTATGTAATGCTTGTCGGCAACGTGGCTAAATAATGCTCCAAAGTTAGGCTAAAATTCGATGAGGGAAAAACTAGCGTGGTCATTTTCAAAGGGGTCCCTTGACCTCAATTCAAAATATCTGCATTAAAAGTGCAATCCCATGCAGTTTGGGCAGTAACCATGCAGTTTTTCTCATGCAGTATACATGTGTTATTTTTGCCTATTCTAAAATGGTGTATTTGAATAATTTTGCATACTGGGGTCTTGGAGTTGTATGGATGGAAAGCTGACACTATTAGATAAGGGGATTGAGAATTAAAGGGAATTGTATTAATGTGTGATGATGTCAGTCCCCATTGTAGCCATTTTAATTTAGTGAGACTGTTTCAATCAGGGGAGAGCTCATTTTGAGTGAACAATTATTAATTGATATGCACAAGAAAAATGATAAATTAGAAAAGTCTTTGGCAATTAAGCCCCATCCTGACATCATCAAATTCCCATTCTGACATCGTCACATGGTAGAGGGGGTTGAGAAGCCGTTGGTAGTGTAAGATACACCCGTAGGAGTCTGTGATGGTGATAAATGAAGAGAATGCAGAGATCTGGATGACTGAGAAGAGGGGCAAGCTCTGGCTAGCTCAGAGCTGGGAGCTGGAAATAATGAACTGGAGGTGAACAGGGGGGAGGAGGGTCGCGGCGATTCACACTGAAATGAAAGCTCACAGCAAAGGAGAGGATTTAAATACACATTTAAATATTGACAGCAAAGATGTGCTTGGTTGAGAGAGATTGTGGCTAAATCTGGTTGGTTTAACTAAAATAGTAAACACCCCTAACTGATAAGAGGAAGCAGGAGAAGAGGGAGAGTGAGTAACATAAAATAGTCTTCCTGGCGTACTTGGTGTCTTAATGTGGTATTTTGGAGGGAACTTTGACCATTTATATCAATTCTCGAGTGGCAAAAAAACTCCATGTATTGTGGAAAGCTAGTTTAATCTCACTGTCCAGTGATCTTTGAAAACCCCTGCTGGCCAATTTACAACACTGACTGCTGTTCTGAATATTTTCCAGAATCCTCAGGAACTCTTTTAAAAAGCTTCATGAAAAATATTCAGTCCACTGTATGACAAAAATGATTTCAAACCCCTTTTTTTCAAATCTAAACAAAGACGGTAGATGAAAATTACATATGTCTTTGTTTAATTTGTATCACACGTTAAATAAATATATATTGATATTGCTTTCCAATTTATGTTACCAAAACCAAAACATCTGCATTATATTACATTGTTCTTATTTCTTACTTTTTTCCCATCATATTATTGTATGTGACACATACAGTACATTTTCCACAGCAACATACTGAACTGCAGCTGAAAAGAAAATTACAGCCTAAAAATACCAGACATTATTTATTTAGCCACTGTTTGGTTAAAGTGTAATGTTTATGTTTTATTTAACCGTCTATTTTCTACTCTTCATCTTTTCACACCAGGTGCTCCACACTGAGACGGGCTTTAATGACCCAGTGCTGCTGAGGAAGAAGAGGATGGCCCAGGTTGAGAAAAACACCTGCCAGCTTTTCATTCAGACTGATCACCTCTTCTACAAGTACTACAAGACCAGAGAGGCTGTGATTGCACAGGTAACACCCAGTCCCTGTCACTCACTTGACACTGGATGCTACTGTGGGGCTTTTAGAATTAGGTTTATACACATTTATACAGT
>NC_045740.1:5948906-5960756 GCF_008692095.1 Etheostoma spectabile
TTTTTTTTTTTTTTTTTACTGTTGGTGAAAGGCAAATTTTTAACACAAGAGTAACATCATATACAAGAGTATAAAGGCTAATTAGTAGTGACGTTATGTTCTGTGCCAAAGCTTCAATGCGTGTGTTGAGAAATTCCGGAAGTTTTCCGTGAAGCGCGTATCGAGGCTTGTATCGTTTCAGACAGATGACGTCATTGATGACATCCAAAGCCTCGCTGCCCGTCAGTACCACGTGACGGGTTTATGAAGTGGTCTGAATCTACACGGTTTTATTACACATCCATTATCTACACATGTACATTCCCTGCTCTCAGCCCAGTTAACGTACCAGTTTAAGAATAGCTACTAAAATAACCCCTCCCGCTATTATATTATGGGCCTATTAATAGTCACACGTTTGATAGCTGCGTTCATCTCAAGGATATATATTATCCCATGGAAAAATACACACTATGTTGATATGAACGGTTTATGTGGAACTTTGTTATTTCTTAGTCTTTACTGACGCAACATTCAGTCAAAAACTGTCTCTGATGCAGTGTATCACAGATCACATACAGTAGATCATCTGTAAAATATCTGCCTGTTTTACACTCTTTGACCAACTGGTGGTATCGTGAGCAAATTAAGCCTCAAGGCCTCAATGCTTCACAAGGCTTCATCTCGCCATCACTATTAATTTGTTTTATAATAATAACATTCACAAACTATAATTTTCTTTTGTACTGTAGTGAGGCTGGCTGTGGGAAACCACGCTGCAAAACTAGTAGGCTGAGGTGGACAAAGCACAGGGTACAGTAACGTACACTCTTGAGTGAAGTTTTTGTTTGTTACGTCTTACTCTTTCAGATATCCAGTCATGTCAAGGCCATTGATGCTATCTATCAGGGCACAGACTTCATGGGCATTCGCAACATCAGCTTTATGGTGAAAAGGATCAGGGTAAGTGTCATACCAATTTTAAGTCTTTTGTTGGTTTTAGATTTGGTCACTTCCCTTGTCCTCATCATCATCCTCTTGTGTAGATAAACACCACTAGTGATGAGAGGGACCGATCAAACCCGTTCCGCTTTGCCAACATCGGCGTGGAGAAGTTCCTGGAGCTGAACTCGGAACAGAACCATGACGACTACTGCTTGGCTTATGTGTTCACCGACAGAGACTTTGATGACGGGGTGTTGGGTTTGGCCTGGGTGGGAGCCCCCTCAGGTATTGAAAGACAGTCATGAGTGATCAGAATCTGCAAATAAATCTGTCCTTTTTTATTTTATTTTTAAGATGAAAAGTTTTTATTTTGATTCATAACAAAACATAGAGCATACAGCTCACAACATGAACACATCCTTCCCCCCTCAACCCCTCAACTCATCAAATAGGTCCTATTTTTAAAGCATTATGTTTTCCATAATGTAATGTATAATGTTTGTACTGGATTGGATTCACATTGTCATAAGGGACACCCAATCTTGGTTAAATATGAGATTGTTCTAAGAAAGCACTTGAGATTTAAAGTATTAACTGATCTGAATTGGACAATGCAGCTACTGTAAGGAATAGTCTCAATAGTATTTGGGATTGCAAATGGTGATTCTGATGATTCAGAAAATATGCAGATGTGATGATTCTCAAAGGTTTTCATCATGGCCCTAGCTATATATATATATATATATATATATATATATATATATATATACACACACACACACACACACACATTCTTAATTTGAAGTTTTAACGGAAAATATTGCACTGTTGAAATCTTCAGTTTACTGTTGGAGGTTATATGTCTCCTGCTGGCAATGACAAACAATTTGTATTTAATATGTTCTGTAAACAAGTTGACAAATTACACTCATTATGTTTTGAAGTAAGCTATTATGTCATCTGGACATTAATTGAAAAACTGTCTTGACATTTATCAAGATTCTCCCTCTTTAATGAGCAAAATCCTTCAAGTTTTGTAGCTGTGGTTTGGAAGGTTTGTTCTAACTTGTGCTTTTCTTTCCCAGGGAGCTCCGGAGGGATATGTGAAAAAAGCAAGTTGTACTCAGACGGAAAAAAGAAATCTCTTAACACCGGTATAATCACTGTACAGAACTATGCCTCCCACGTACCTCCAAAAGTCTCCCATATCACTTTTGCACATGAAGTAGGACACAACTTTGGCTCCCCGGTGAGTTACTTAGATGTGCCACATTTATGCACAATGAGAATGAATTTCCTAGGCTTGCACACTTTCTCCCTTCTTTTAATGTGTGATTTTTTTTCTTTTTCTTTCTCATTGTCATTCTCAGCACGACTCTGGATCTGAGTGCACCCCAGGAGAATCCAAGAGCCAAGACAAGAAGGAGAAGGGCAATTATATCATGTATGCAAGAGCTACATCAGGAGACAAGCTCAACAACAATAAGTTCTCCATCTGTAGCGTACGCAACATCAGCCAGGTGCTGGAGAAGAAGAGAAGCAACTGTTTTGTTGGTACGTTTTCATCTTAACTGTCCAGCTTCAGAGGTTTTGTAAATTCAGATTCTGCTCTCCGTGTACTAATGAGTGTGTGAGAGTTTAACCCTGGTGCCCTAATTAGTGATTTATTTCAGCCAACTTGAGAAGTACCAACACATTGGCTGTAGCCCAGTGTTATTTTTACTGACAGAATTTGGCATATTGCAGATTTTTGCTTTGTAATCTTGTCACATTTAATGCAACTATCAAATCACTAACATAACATAAACAACAACTAGCTGTTTTTCAAATGCATATCCATTTTGGCTGATATAACTAGGAAAAAATTAAATATTGGTGTAGGCTTCTAATACATGCTGCATTTTGTTTTTGCCTTTCCTCAACCAAAATTACAAAGAGTGTGTTTGAGTTTAATGTTGCATTTGACTCTACAGAATCAATGATCTGCTTCTATTTAAAGACTGAGTTTGTTTCCCTGTTTTCTGCAGCAAGTAATCCTCTTCAGAACAGTATTTGTTTGGTTGGGTTTTGTAATGAGACAGATCTCATAGTAAATGTCAAATATACTAATACTAATAATACTCAATGTTACATTTTTTCCTTCTAAAACAGAGTCGGGTCAGCCCATCTGTGGTAATGGCCTGGTGGAGCCAGGAGAGGAGTGTGACTGTGGCTACAGTGATCAGTGCAGGGACCTGTGCTGCTATGATGCCAACCAGGCTGACAACAAGAAGTGCAAATTAAAGCCAAACAAAGTCTGCAGGTAGATGTGGATGTTATTTTTGTGTTTTTGTTGGCCTGATCGTTTTGAATTGTGATTTTTCTTGATGAAACTCTTCTGTTTCCCACCAGTCCCAGCCAGGGTCCTTGTTGTACTTTTGAATGCTCTTACAAGGGTCGTAATGAGAAGTGCAGAGAGGAGTCCGAGTGCGCTCACCAGGGCATGTGTAATGGAGTTGGTGCCCAGTGCCCCACATCTGAGCCCAAGGCAAACTTCACTGCCTGCCACGGAGAGACTCAAGTCTGCCTCAACGGGGTAAGTGGCTGAATACTTCACACCTAGAAGAACTGGTTATTATAGCATCTTTATTTTCATACCAGTCGGCGTCTGATCTTGCCTGTCCTCATGCTCCTCCCCCACAGGGCTGCTCTGGCTCCATCTGTGAGAAGTATGGGCTTGAAGCATGCACCTGTGCCAGCCAAGATGGCAAGGATGAGACTGAGCTTTGCCATGTGTGCTGCATGGAGAAGAGTGAGTCATTTATCCTTTTTTTTTCCCCCACCTTGATTACGTTTTAAATATAATGTGCTTGAGATTTTGTCTTTTATTAGTTAAATGGTGTTGATTGTCTGTCATTTATCTCCACAGTGAATCCCAACACATGCAGCAGCACAGGATCAGAGCGCCTGGCTCGTTTCTTCAATAAGAAAGTGACCACACTTCCAGCCGGCTCGCCGTGCAATGACTTCAAGGGCTACTGCGACGTTTTCATGAAGTGCCGTCTGGTGGATGCAGATGGACCGCTGGCCAGGCTGAAGAAGGCCATCTTCAACCCAGAGCTCTATGAAAACATTGCAGAGTGGATTGTGGTACGCATCAACTTCTTCATTCTGATTGGATGATTGGTTATTATTATTGTTTTTGTAATGACTGTGCTTGATTTGTGCTTCATTCTCTTCTCTAGGCCCATTGGTGGGCAGTGTTATTGATGGGTATCGCCCTCATCATGCTCATGGCTGGCTTCATTAAGATCTGTAGTGTGCATACACCGAGCAGTAACCCAAAACTTCCTCCTCCCAAACCACTTCCAGGTGAGTCCAGAAATTTACAAAGAAAGTTAATCTCGCCAGAGAAAACTGAACTTTTTTTATTATTTGAAAAGAATTATTTATAATTATTTATAAATATTTTCTAAATATGGCTTATATCGCCATTTGACTGAGAAACCATGTTTTTGTCGTGTGTGTGTGTGTGTTAACAGTTAACCTGTTCACATGGATGTACCACCTGCTACCATGTCCTCTTTCTCCATTAGTCCACACACTCCTCTTAAGAGGTTTTTCAGTGCAAAGTGGCAGCACCATGGCCAAATCTTGAGAGCGGTGCAGAGGAATGACTCAAGTTTTATTTTTTTGTGATTGTAGTGCTACAATTCACCACACTTTCATCACATCATCTGACATGCCTCCAAATTGATATCGGACGCATAGTCTGATACAGCCTGCAGCCACAATTTTATATCTCATCTCTCACAGTGTCACATGTAATTAACCTGCAAGATTGTTGTTGTTGTTGTTGCAGTGTAGGCATCGGTAGCAAAGCGTCAGTAGATGCAATTTAGTTTGCAGTAAACCTGCAGTATGTCTTTTAACAAGCTCAATGAATGGCATCTCTTCTGACAGGCACTTTGAAGAGGCGGCGAGCGCAGCAGCAGCAACAGCAGCAGCATGCTAACTCCCAGGTGCAGCACCAGTCTCAGCACCCGCACGGCCACCAGCACGGACACGGCGGCCAGCGGCAACCCCAGAGGCAGCCTCAGCGGCAGGCGCAACCCCAGAGGCACCACCGTCAGCCCAGAGAGAACTATCAGATGGGCCAGATGAGACGCTGAGACCCTGCATCCTGCCCCCCTCCCCCCAATGCCTTGGCTCCTCCTTGTGCCTACAGTGGGAAACAAAAGCGTCACTCCATCCAAAGAAAAGCCTGACATGGTTGTTAGTCATCATCATATCCTCCATTTACAGACAAAAGACACGTGAAAAAGAGAAAATACTATCTAGCAACTCGATTGGCTCTTTGTGGAGTGGACTCAAACATCAGCCATTTCCAATGCAGTGCTATCTAGCATCCCGTTCCATCTTTTTTTTTCTTTTAAGGAGTGCCAAGGAGTTAAGGAATCATCTGTAGCTTTAGTACATTCTGTGATGTGTTTTTTGTTCTATTGCAACGTCTTCTTGAGTGACACGCTCGTGGCTGCTGGTGAATTGTTCCGTGATTTTCTTTCGCCGTTCTAGCCAGGAATGAGAGACACTCAGTGGGGATTTGCGGCACTTTTGTGATTTACACATGTCAAACGGCAAAAGACACAGGCTCCGGTCTCTCGTGCAGACCGCCTTCTGCATGTGACTGTACATATTTAGTGTATCATAAGTGAAAACAAACTATTTCTTCTACTGTAAATGTGTAATTCTTCACTTCTTTTCTTTTATTTTTCGGTTAGTGCTCTCAGGACTCTTAACACATAATTGAAGGAATGATGTTTGTGATGAGTTCCTTGGACGTTGCTGTTGAGGATTTGGCGCCATCAAGTTCTCTTCGCGGCCGTCCAGTCAGGTGGATCTCTTTCACTTTGGTTAAATTGCTAGATTTTGAATTTGAACAAGGTCACCATATCCCACTTTTTAGGCCTTCTCTGTTCAAGGTCCATTTGTTGATTTTTCTTTTATTGTCTTGCTAACATCGTGATTTGCCCATGTTGTGTAACAAGCTAGATGAGGTAAAGAGTCATGGGAACAGAAAGGGAAGATCACCTTTTATTGTCTTTACGGATTTGTTTTTGATAATGAAGAATGAATAACCACTAACTGAAGCTGACGATGATTCTAGATATGAAGGCGAGGGAACATAAAGGCTGCTGTGACTTAGTTTAGAAGTGAGAGTGTATCATGTTACAGAGTTAGTAAACATGAGTGTGGAAATAAATTTAAAAATGATTCCAGTGTGGATGTACAAAAAAAGTAATTATATTATTCTTCAGATAGCAAATCTAAGAACTTTTCGATGTGGGCATGCAGACACATTTATTAAATGTGACTAATAATTGACCAAGGTCTGTAATATTTGTATGTCACGCAACACTATTTACTTTGACAGCTATTAATGTTAGTCTTAAAACAAGTGGAAGGGCGATATAAAGCAGCAGTATTGTCACACTATTCACACATTTCCTCAGTGTGTTCACTAGTTTCACAAGAGACAGGCTGCTGTTTTATTTACATCTCACCTGCAGTTATCTCCCGGTCAGATTTCATCACATACTGAATCCCCTTGAGAGCTCATGAGTGCAGGCCTCTGTGCGAGTTAACATCAGCATGCCGTAAAACTTTATACAACTGATCTTTTTGTGCACAGGTTTTTATAAAAAATACAGGGAGCGCCTGTTTCTGGAGCCACTTTAAAGAAGTGAAGGAGATGCGATTGTTTTGTTTGTTGGATTGTTTGAACCTCAGGTGTTTTCTTTCTCCCCTCGCTGCAGCACAGCATGGGAGGGGCATTTTGGATAATGGTAACATGGTAACACTAACCAAAAGGATGTGATAATCTGGCCATGATATGTTGTGCAAAATCTCATGATTTATTTATCACGCAAGCAATTCACCCACCATTCAGATTTGGCAAGTGGGTGAAAAGTTTGGGAATTTTGCATTATATATTCGGCAAAGTACGTTTTGTGCTCTGATTTTATTTTATCCTGGCATTATTATTTGTAAACGCATGCAATACTAATCACAACTAATATCTTACAACACTGTCCTGACGGTTGTAATAATCACATGTGCTCTGGAGGGGACATTAAAATCATTGTGTCTCACAGTTAAAAGTTTATTTCACATGGCAGATGAATTAGGCAGGTCAGCGGTTGCTATAACACATCTGTACAAAATGGAGCTCTTTTTAAATTTCCTCTTCTAGGCTGGATCGCGCCTGTTAAGCCTCGCGGATTTACATGTAAACTTGTACAGTACTTCGAAAATTTGCATTTCATTTGAAAATGAAAAATTACATTTTGATACATCGGTTTCATTTTTTGTATTCTAATTCCAGAGTAAGTTGTTCAAAGATGTTCATATGTGACAAACTTTCATCTCCTCTAAGTTATTTATGTTCTTATATGTGCTAGTTGAACTGAAGTCTGCTTATGATACTTTTCTCCAACATCATCAATGGTAAAAACAATTCAGGGTGATGGAGTTTAAGTTACATTCTCATTTTTGTCTTCGTTCCCCTGTGGCATGGTTTGGGTAGAAGAGCAGAAGTATGATGCCTGTAAATTTACTTTCTTTTTAATTTCGTAGTCTTGGTAAAGTTTTTAGATAAACGTGCACTGAAAATGTCCAAAATTGAGTTGAGATGTTGTAGGTGATGTAGGCCGAAAGATCACAAAATTAAAAAGTAATACTACTGTCTGATTTTAATGTTCACTGTGTTTTATACAGTATCGGAAATTTTTGTTCACTTTGAACATTTTTACAAAAAAAAAAAATTTCAAATTGTATTGTGCAAAGAGATGTAATTTTTGGAGTACTTGAAATGCATTAATTAAAAGACTTGTTCAAAATAAAATAGACCCCTGTTTACTGTCTGTAATGTGTGCTCTCTTTTTCTGTTCCTCTGTTGCAGTTTTAGGTGTGTGGGTGTGTGTGGGTGTGTGTGGGGGTGTGTGGGGTGGGGGTGGGTGGGCGGGCGGGCAGAGATTTAATGTGGAGGATAGTTCTCCTCTGGGGTTCCTGATGATGTCGGTACAGTTTTTCAGAATGGGCTTGAGATTTTTAATACATTCATATAATAATAAATATACTTGTTGTGGGCATTTTGGGTCTAAAGGGTGCTATTAAGTTGCATCATGGGAATTACAAGTTTCAGTGTGTTTTATTGTACCTTCAACTTGTTTTTGCTTGTCTGAACGTATACAACAGAAAAACATTTTGCAAAATAACAAAGCATGCATCAAATGTTAATACTAAGGATGGAATGGGTCAGATTTATAATTTTTTATGTTGTGTACATTTTGCATGATAAAAAAGTGAGATGAAAAAGAAAGGATTTTAGTATGAACTATACTGTATTCAGATGAACTGATGTGAAGAAATGACAAATCTGAGCTTTGCTTGTTGTTCTGCCTCTCCTCTAGTGCTGGGCTCTGGAAGCTGTATTTAGGATTTGGTAAATCCCTCTGTATTTCTCACTTCCTGTCAAGTAAACCTGCTCACTCAGCTGTATGCAGTAGGGGGGCGTCCACAGCAGAGGGAGCAGCTGCTGAAGTGTTGGGACCGATACAGTCTGGGTGTTGGGATCAGAGGTTTTGGAAAAGCCTGTGAGTCACCAATATCAGTACCACCAAGCCACATACAGAACAGTCTCATCCACTCTGTTTCCATCAAAGAGAACTTCAGTAATTATTGAGAACTTCAACCAAGGAACTCCAAATATTGGCTGGATGCATGCTATAATTTTGTGAGTAAAGTGGGCAGACATTTTTTTTTTTTAATTTTAGCCACAAGTAAGTTTATTCACAGTATGAGCCATGTGTTTGTTACACACTTTATTTACTCAGTGCCTAAACCTATTGATTGACTTTTTCTTCATGGGTGTGTTTGATTATGTAACAACCATAGGAAAATGTCCATTCCTGGAAGCATGCATTTGCACATGCAGGGGAATGTGGCCTGCTATTGATTTTCAATGCGGATCCTCAGCTGCAGTTGCTGGTTTTGACGTGAACAATCACAGTCACCTAAAAACAAGCTAAGGTTCAATATTTTCTAGATAATGCAGCTGGCAAGTTTTTTTTTTTGTTTGTTTTGTTTGTTTTGTATTGGTGTTACTGTAATGTAGTCCATTTTCTCACAGCTCTCTTCAAGCTGTTTTCTTTAAACAGTGTCCCTGCACAGAGGACAATGTAACTGGTCAATGTTCTACATTTAGAGTTTCAGCTCTGTGCAAGGAGCTGACGGCATGGCCGATGAGCGAGCAGCACCTTTTGTCTCTCCTGGCAGTGACAAAGCATGATTGTAAAAGTGGCCCTGGCTGATGCTCGCTCCATTGAGCAGCTGACCCTGAACACTGCAAATCAAGGAATGGAAATAGAATATAGTTCGCAGTGTATGGTCCAGTATCAGATAATGCCCACTAGATTTTCAAGGTGCAGATTAAGTTTGTATGTCTCATGAAATCATTAGATGCAGCAAGAAATACAGCTAAAATTTGCTGCCACTTAAAGGAATCCCCATCTGTTATTGTGAAATCTGGCCATTGGTGGAGGACGTATTTAGATCCTTAAAAAGTAAAAGTACTAATACCACACTGTAAAAAAAAATATGCATTGCATTGAAAATGTTGCTCAAGTAAAAGTATGCAGGAAAATGTTCTTAAAGGATTAAAAGTAATATACTTTATACTGTTATACAGTATATTGTATCATTATGACACATACTATAATGTAAAAGCTGATTTGACTGTTCTAACTGGTTGAGGAAGCCAATTTAAAAAAAAAAAATGTTAAACTGATTGTTTAAAATTATGATTATTTAATTTAAAGGATTAATCTGCTGATTCCTTTCTTGATTAAGGAATTGATAGTTTGTTTTGTAAAAAGCATCGCTGTCACAATTACCCAGAGCCCAAAATAACACCTTTGCATTGCTTGTTTTGTCCAACCAACAGTCCAAACCTCATAATTATAAAAAAAAACGCATACTGTACATGACAATAAATTAAATTAAATTAAATATTTTGCATGAAAAATTACTTTTTAGTAAAATCATTACTTTCTGTCAATAGATGTAGGGACTAATCGTTACAGCTGCACTTCACTGTACATTTCCATATACTTTGTATATAACAATCTTAGTTTGTAAAGTAACTAAAGCTCTCCCTAATTGTAGTGGAGTAAAAAGATAATTTGCCTCTGCATTGGGGTAGACTTGCAGTAAAAAGTGGAATAAGAAGAACCTCAGATTTGCAGTGCAATACTTGTAAATTAACTAGTACTAGTAAATGAAGCATTTAAAATTAAATACAGTATGTCAGTTTAATTGAAGGTAACAGCTGCTTTGGAAACCTCAGTCCACATAATAAACTTGTTAGTCCATGTGATACAATTTTGAGACACTTTGTTCTCTATTTTTGAGTATTTTCATTTTATGCACCTACTGTACTTCTACTCCACTCAAGTGTGAATTTATTTGTTAGTACTTTTTTTTAAATTAAGAACATATGACCAGCCTCTAAAATATACATTTTTGACAAAGCTGCTTAACCGAATGTCAAATGTGGTTCCAAGTTGACTAAGTGAACAGGGAAATGCTACTTAGATGTAAGTACATTACGTCTGTGCTAATAACCCAATAAGTATAATAATATTAAATCAACATAATTTGCACTGAATAATACTTCTTTCCGATAATACTTCTGCCACTTAAAACATATTTTGCTTTTTTGTTACTTCACTGTGCAGAATGATAAATGTGACATTAGATGGATGTTTTCAAATTTAACTTGACACTGTTGGCAACTAAGCCAGTCATGGTCCAGTTCACAGCTTATACAACTGTAATGTGGAAACATATAGTGTATACTGTGTAATGTAATGTATATAAAATGTATATTTTCAGTGAAGTAGGTAACATCTTGTGTCCAGCTGGTTAATGTTTAAAAAGAAAAAAAACATTTGCACATTCATAGCTTCTAGTTTTTTTCAATGTGAAGAATTTGTAACCAATTATCTGAACTTGTGAACTAGGGGATCTATAAGTATTCAGTACGTTTACTTTAACAGAGCACGTATATTTGCAGTGTGGTATTGACACTTTTACTGTATTAAATAGTTTGAATACTTCTTCCACTACTGAACAAAGGTCTGAGGAGTCTCCACAGGATAACAGGAAGGCTCCCTTACAGAGACTAGACTTTAACTTATTCATTTGCCAACCACATTCCTTTTACATCTTTCACTCTCAAACAGTGGCATCACCACCTGCGAGTTTGAATCAGACGTCCCACTGTGACTCAGATGATCTTTGATATGTACAAGAACATTAACCAGAGTAATCAGTTCATGCAGGACATATTTACAGCAAAATGCACTGAGCTGACACTGAGAGATGTAATCATCCTCTGCAATCATAACAACGAAAAACTAATTATCCATCCCTTGTGTCGGTCCAATTGTAGTTGAAAGTGTTCAATCTTAGTCTAATAAATGTACCTCTCTGCAGGCGAGGTTTTCGGCAAAGATCCATGTATTGTCCTCTTTCACTTAATTACGCAAGCCTACACAGCAATTTAATGGACGTATGAGGATATGTGTGAGGGCTAATGGTGTAAATGCTGAGATGGAAATTACACGGTCAGCTGAACTGCAGTTTTCGGTGATAAATGTAACAGATGATAGAGTCTCATCACTAAAATCGATATTTGTAGAAACTTTATTGTAGACAAAACAACACAGAGTAAAATACAAATAATATGAAAGAACAGGGAGGGAGGATTCCTTGTGGTTTGTAAAAGAACAGAACAATCACGAGTTAGAAAAAACAAACTAAAAGTTTTAAGTGAAAATACAGATAATATCATCACGATCACTAAAAAAAATGGAAGCAAACCTA
>NC_045740.1:5960766-5962216 GCF_008692095.1 Etheostoma spectabile
GGCAGGCATGTTAAACCATTAGTCCAGTACCAATTGTGAATATAACCAAAGAAAGGGTCTAAGATCAATAATACAGTATTTACAACATATATATATATATATATATATATAACAATGTGAAGCACACAAGGCTGAAATATTCATGTGTTTATGAAACATAAAACGAGACAGTCCAATATTGGTGTAGACACTGAGAGAGGAAGTCTGTCTGCTCTTCACCTGACTGACAGAAAAAACTGCTGACCAGTGACTGCTGGAGGTGAATGTCTTTGTTTTTTAGCTCATGGTGATCATCTCATATTTGTCCTTCAGACTGATGTCCTCTTCATCCTCGTCTTCCTCCTCCTCCAACTCCTCCTCCTGGGGCTTTTCGGGCTCATCGCGCTGGTGGTGCAGCTCAATGAGCAGATAGTAGAGGAGGGCTGCAACCAGCCCCCCCACCATGGGCCCCGCCACAGGGATCCACCACCAGTTTTCTGCAGTGCTGTATAGTATTTTTTTTTTTTAAGTATGAAAAGACCAAAAGAAAGAGTTAAATACATCTCTGGCAGTCACATAGAGGCCACTGTTGGTCACTGGTGCTATCACTGGATCATTCAGAAGCATCGACTGCCTCTGCCCAGTGCATGTGACATTATGTAACACACATTATTGTTCACAAATGCTTGTTTTTTATTTGCATCCTAGAGTAGGCCCGTGTAAAGAGTCTTTGAAGACTTTTAAAAGCGCTATGTAAATCATATTTTATTTATTATTATTATTATCTCCATGGTTCACGTCAGCAGTTTAGGTCTTATCCGTTTACATGTTGACAGTTGATACATTATAATGTATCAACTGTCATCATGTAAACAGATAGTAGTAGTAGTAACAGATATATAAAATAATTTAAAGTGAACTGTAAATATACCTTGTTTGTTTATTGGACTAAATTTATTTGTTAATAATCATCAGCTGTATTTCTTGAAATAACTAACTATGTATCACAGTAACCAAATAACATCTACATAAAGTTAGACAAACCAACAAACATCCTATTTCTGAAAATTAAGCAAAAACATCTCTTTTTGATCTGACTCAAAAATAATGATTCACAACATGCCATTGTGGACACAATTTTATTTTTTTCTATAATGTAGCTAGATTACAATCAATCTGTCCACATATTAGAACACTGTAGCCTGCATAACCCAAAGGCAAACTCAAATGTTTTTTAGTTAATATAATTATATAGGGTAATATATTATAAGCGTTCCCTTCAGATGTAACATATATTTATTCTATATTTCTTTATTAGGGCTGTAACGATATGGAAAATAAAACCGAAATCGCGACACTCAGCCCCACGATCCTGTGTCGCGGTGGGAGAAGGCAGAATCGCGACAAACCCCTTCCAACTCACAGTTATCCTTCTCGTCCAGATCCAGTGCTACCACATCTTTAAATTACT
>NC_045740.1:5962226-5962957 GCF_008692095.1 Etheostoma spectabile
TTGGTGCCTTATTCCTGTTTTGTCTGGTAAATTTAGCTAACTGAACAGACGGATAAATGCGAAAGAGGGGGCACCGGTAACACTAACGGAGGTGTAGCTAATGTTACGGGTAGCCGCTGTTCTGACTTGGGTCCCGGGGTCTGTTACCTGATAGTTCAGTAAACTGCCGTTAGCGTCCTTAGCTCCGGAGTTAAGTGCTCACCGGGCTGGTTGCTAGCTGGCTGGGGTCTTTATATTTCTATGGATGTGTCCCCCAGCCGGGGCTGTAATGATAGTGAATGGTTGCTAGCTGGCTGGGGTCTTTATATGTCTATGGATGTGTACCCCAGCCGGGGCTGTTATGATAGTGAATGGTTGCTAGCTGGCTGGGGGCTGACTGTGGAATGGATGGATCCGCGGGCCGGGGCTGTTATCAGCTCTCATCCCGACTGAAGCCTCGCAGTGCCGGGAGACTGAGGCGGAAGACAGGGGTGTGCTAACTAGCTAAATTACCATTAGATTAGTTGTCTATCTTAACGTCACTGATGAATTTGTGGGTTAGCCCAGAGTTGTTAACCCTGGTCAAAACAATCATACTAAAAATAACTGAGCGTGTTAAATGGTGTCGTAATCTTACGTTACCTACCAATAATTACATTAGCATTAGCATTAGCTGCTTCTCAACCAGCAACTTTACGGAACAAAAGCACTTCCTCTTTGTTCCCCCTACAGGTTGGGAGGGGAATTGTTAC
>NC_045740.1:5962967-6057642 GCF_008692095.1 Etheostoma spectabile
TTCTTATGTCTCATTCCAACGAGTTAGTGAACCACTAAAACAATTTTGGAAACATTATTTGAAGGTACAATAGAATCTTTTGGTGTTGGATCAATCAACATTCAAATCAATAAATAAGGTATCCATTGTATTACTGTGCTGCAAACTGGGATGTAATCAATGTCAAAATGATGCCATGTGGCAGAAAAAATGTTGTATATTACAAATATACTTGAAGTACAAAAAGTAAAAGTACTCATTACTAATAATTTTAATTACTTTACATGCAGCTGGCAAAGAAAAAGTGCAATGATTCCCTCTGAAATGTCGAATTATAAAGCCGCTAAAATTAAATTTCTCAGGTAAAGTACAAGTACCTCCAAATCGTATTGAAGTACAGTACTTGAGTAAATGTAGGCCTACTTACATTCTAACACTAAATAAATCATACAACTTTTAAATTAGGACGTATTTGGACATACAACGTCTAATTGTCTGTATTTGATTTAACCAAGGTACATAAGAACAATTTAAGTTAACGAAAGGCTCTTAGGGGGGAAATCCTCTGCTGTATGTAGTTACCTGAAGACTTCCATCCCCCATCCGGCTACAGCTGTGAACAGTCGGGGTCCCAGGTCTCTAGCAGGGTTCAGGGGGTAGCCACAGTTCAGTCCCATGGACACACCGATGGCCATAATGACCAGACCAATCGCCAGCGGCTCTACACCTTTGGGAGCTCCAATGTTTCCACCATCAATAATAGCCAGGATACACAGGACCAGCATACCTGTCCCCATCACCTGCAGGAGTGGAACATCATTCGTTTGGTGAACTGCAGAGTTTAAGATGATAAGGGATCAACGTAGCAATAGTATTATATGTAATTCTGTTTATCTTCCTATTTCTCTAGCAGAGGGGTTTACATTCAGGTACAGTATATGTGAGTATATGTGGGTAAAAAAAGGTGTCTGTATATAGGCAAATTTATTTGTGTACATATCATGCAGTTTATAGTAATGGTATTTAAAAAAAATTGTAGAGTTAACCTGTATAGTGGCCAGGCTGGATTGGCCACAGTAAGATAACATTTGCAACATTTTCTCTGCAGTCATTCAGCATATGACTCCTTCTAACTGTGGAATCTATAATATGTATCTCTAAAACAAGTTTAATCTCAATGGTTCAAATGTAATTTTTAACAGCCCTATGTAAAGCACCATTGTTACAAAGATATTAACATGAGCACAATCACACAAATTGGACTTATTTTAGTGGTTCACCTGATGTGGTTTTCCACGGTTTTAAGATAATAGACATGTTATTTATGGATTGCTGCACCAACTAAAAAGGCAGAAATAGTGTTAAGTAGATTTGACCTTCCAGTGAATGCCAGGAAATGGGTCATTAAACCCCAAAGTGAAGCAGAAGAGGGGGTGTTCTCAAAGTAAATGGGGCAATCAATTTTGCATTAGCTACTTTTGCCAGACTTCGCAGAATTTAGACCATGAATGGGAGCGGGGATGCACAATAGAGGGGAGGTCATAAGTTCACAGGGACCAGAGCTCACCTGATCAATAAAGCCTCCGAGGATTGACAGGTGTCTCGAAGGGTAGGAAGCAAAAATGTGACCTGTTGCATTGATTCCCGTCACTGAAAAAATCCCACTGGTGAAGTCCATGAAAGCATCTGTGAGGAGGACAAATAGCTGTAACTCTACACAGGCATCAATTAGTATTTTTTATTGATGAACATGGTTATTTTACTGTGACAGCCATTACCTACTGGTATGGTTTGATATGCATGTATAAGGGAATACAGTTGAGGTGTATTCACCATAGTATAATCCAAAAACTGCAGCAGCTCCAGCAAAAGCACCAAGAAACTGAGCAATGACATAGAAGGGAAACTTCCAGATCTTCAGTTTGCCCAGAACCACCATGGCCAGAGACACAGCAGGGTTCACGTGCCCCCCTGGGATGGAAGACAAAGCAGAGAGTGGAAAAGGGGCACAGTGGGTGGGGGTGTCTGGCATGATATCCTCTCCATCATTAGCGACGCCGTCACATTTACGAGGGGCAGCAGAAGGGGAGCGGCCCCCGGGGCGATGCAGGGTTTTGATATGCATGTTCAAAAGCAAAGAAGCAGAGTTATGGTCACAAAATTCAACCTCTAAGCAAAAAAACAAAACAAAAGGGCGCATTATTCTGTTGCCTGTTTTTAATCAAGCTGTACACGCATCCTGCCATTTTTAATTTTATAAACGTCTGTCATCTGTCAGTGATCTGTCTTCATTAATTCAGTTTGGTCCTTTTGATGTAAAAATTGGAAGTAGCTGCAGCTCGGATGAGGCGAGCAGTTTTGTTTGGACTGAGCCTGGTCTCTGTCAGATGAGCGTAGCCTATGATCAATAGAGTTTGCAGGACATTTAGTGCCCAGGGTTATGTATGACCCCAGAGAGGCTGTGCACTAGTGCTAACAAATCAATAGTCAGTACACATTCATTGGATCTGGACTGAGAGCTGGAACGTTCCTGCTGACACTGGAGCCGTGGAGGTGGCACATGACTAGACAGGAAGTCATAAAGTTATGTTATTAAGCAAGCTGTGTCAGGTTGTTTGCATTAACTATGAATTATATTAATGCAGTCTGTGGCGCTAAAACTGAATATTGCAAAGAAGCTGAAAATTAAAAAAACTAACTTTGTTATTAAAGCTGATAATATTTTTCAGTTGACAGGATGCTAATACCCAGCAGAGTAGGAAGTCCATCCATTAACAATTATTCATTTAATGAAATTGCTCGTTCATTAAATCCAAAGTACCATATCAAACTAGTGGCGTGTGTGATGGCTCATATTAAATAAGTTCTACTTGAGTGGAAATAAACAATTAGGCGCAGGAGTTTCAACAACTACATGAAACCACATTTACCTGACACTCCACCGGCTACATACGCTGCCATCATCAGTCCCACAGAGAAGCCGATGTGGACGGTGAGGGGCTCACCCAGGGTGTTTCGACTAAGGACGGTCTGAGCAACTGAGCCGCATCCAAACAACTGGCAAACAAGAGAGGAAGAGAACAGCAGACTATCACCAACATCATAAAGGGACAATAAGATTACTGCAGTCTGGAGCTCAACACTTTAAATAAGCATATAAAAAAGATCTCAGACTTGAAACAAGTTTTAAAGCAAATATGTATGACGATATATTTTATATTTTGACTCAAATCCTGACTAAAAAACACAGTTGTATTACAGAAAATGCAACTTACAACCAAGACAAATGTCCCCAGGAATTCTGCCAGGAATTCCTTGAGTATTCCATGTTTGATAGCACAGTGTTGCCTCATGCTTGTCTTGTGCTGTATTTCCATGTATCACCGTGCCAATTGCTGTTAAAACTACAATATGTCCAGCTGTGTGAACCTCTGGAGATGTCAAATCTCCACCTCTACCCGACCACAGCCATTCAGCACACACCATTGATCCATTTGTAAAACCATCACGCTCCTATCACGCCTCGTGAACCCATAAAGTTGTGATTTGTATTGTATTTCCATCAAACACAACTTTAAATCAGATATGTTTATTTGTGTATGTCATCAGAGGACAAACTGGAGGTGTATAATGCATGAGTTAATGTGAATGTATTTCACACACCTTTATTCATCAGTTTAAGTTTTTCACATTGCATCATATTAACTTACACCACAAAATAATAAGTTAGGAAACAAATTAACCCATTTGAGATACTGGTAAATGTGTCAGTTGCATTGCAAAAACATCACTTTGACAGGTATGTATATTGTCGTTATATGTGTTGCCACAAGAGGTCAGCCTTGGTTAGGGGCCAGGCTATTCACAACTGGAAACATCATGAAGTCACACCTGAGTTTGTTAATGAAATTGTGTTGAAGCATAATATCACAGTAAGCCCAACATGTATTAATAAAGTCCAGAAATTGTTGTTGGACAGCATTTTGTGTTAATCACATGACAGTCAATCAGATCCAATGTCATCCACGTCGTTCACATCGTCCTCCATGACCTTAATGAGAGGAGGGGATTTCCTCTTACGCCTGTTAATGCAAAAAAAATAAAAATGACTGGAGTTAAAGAATGACATGATTTGATGTGAACACTGTATATTCAAGGCAGAAACTCAGGGGCAGAAGGTGAGTGTTCACCTCATCTCATTCCGTAGTGAGCTAAGTTGGCCATGAAGCTGCTCGTTAGCCTCGATCTGCTCATCCAGTTCTCTCTGCAACTTCTTTTTGGCATGTTCCAGACGCTCAATCTCCTCCTCCGCCTCATCCATCTGCCTCTTTGCCGTCTTCAGTCTCTGAGTCAGCTGCAGAGTTCACAAAAGTAAGATATTGAATCACAAGTCTGCAGCTCCTGACTACAACTTTGTTTTTTCCTTTGCAGTTAAAGAGGTGTCTACCTGGTCGCTCTGGCTCTGCAGGTTGATGTGTTCGTCGTCCGTCTGCATCTTCATCTCCTTCACTTTGCGCTCCAGCTTGCGGTTCGCTTGTTGCAGGCTGTTGTTGTCTCTGAGAGCAAAAGCACCAAGAGATCACATCACTGCTGCAGCTTCCTGTAACTCAACACCTTCCTAGTGTGTTTCAGACCAGAGATACTCTCACTCTTACAACCACAGGGACAGGGATATGAGTGGGTTCAGTGCTCGACAGCTACCATGTAGTCAAGTATCTGATGGAACCATAATCCAAAGTGTTATCCTGCGCTGGTAAATATAAACTCTGCATTTATTTATTTTTGTTAAGCGCTGTAAGATCAGATTAGATAATACTTTATTCATCCCACAATGGGGAAATTCACTTGGTACAGCAGCAGTTTTCCACAGTAAAAAGCCAACCAACAAACAAGCAAACAAGCAAACAAACAAACAACAGACAATGTGCAAAAAGTACTAAATGAATGTAAAGTGGCATTATATAAAAGGTATTGTAAAGTAAAGTGAGGTGGCCATAGTACGAAAAATATTGCGACATAACTAAGTAAAAGTGACGTGAAATTAAATTGAACAATATGTAATTAAATAATATAGCAAAAGAAAGTAACCATAATATAAATGATATTGAAGTGTAACCATAATATAAATAATATTAAAAAAGTAAGTACTTGTAATGGAAAAATATAAATACAGATAATAGAAAGAAAAATATACATAGAGCTAACAAGACAGATAATAAAAATATATATAGAGCATACATAGAGTCATTATTTAATGTGCAGGCTTTCACCTCTCTTCTCCTTGCAACCTTTCCTCAAGTTCCTGGATGCGGCTGTTCAGTTTGGAGACGAGTGAATCCTGGTTTGGCCTCTGCGATCCTTCCAAATGAGTCACTCTGCTCTTTAGGTCTTTATTCTGACAGAGGGAAAAAAACAGAAAAATATCATAAATTAGACAAAGTTTAGAGATATCCTGGGGAGTCTTTGACCAGTAGTAGTGCTATGGAACAATGTCAAAGGAGTACACATATCCATACACTCAATCAGGCAGATGGCGCAATACAACGTCTAGCCAATGGTTTCACATTATTCCATTGAGGAAATCCAACATTGTGCCAGAAAAGGCAGGAAAGAAGAAAACTGATAACGTGGATAAACGTGGACGTAAACAACGCAGGTTTCACATTTTTTTAAACAATCGGCTTTGCAAATGTTTTATGAGGAAGGAAACGCATAAAACACAATACAATACAATACAAGTGAATTTTCTTTTCACTTGCGATGGCATACCAGAGGACGTACTACAAGGCCAATATGCAATCATGATAAGAGCAAAAAAGGGGAAGAGAAAAAAATATATTAGTAATAATAATACAATCTAAATATATGTACAGTAATAAAAGTAGTAAAAACGTAAGAAGTACATATGTCACATGTTTATAATAATAAAATCAGGAGAACCAAGTGTGGATTTTCTGATAGGATTTTGGATAAGATGGTCAGATCCTGTCAAAATAAAGAACTCTGTTTTTTTGTGCATGGTGTCAGAGGTCCTGACCTGTCTCTCCAGGCTCATCTTGTCACACTCAAGGTCCTGCTTGACTGCTCTCTCGTGCATCAGCTCGTTCCTCATCTGATCCATCTGTCACACAAAGAGGGAACAGCTTTCAGCATTCAGCAGGAAAGTAACTAAGTACAATTACTGAAGTACTGTACTTAAAGTAAAATGTTTAGGTAGTTGTACTTTCGTGAGTATTTCCATTGTATGCTACTTGATACTTCTACTCCACGATATTTATCTGACAGCTGCGGTTGACCAGATTAAGATTTTACATAAAGAAAAATCAATTTAGCACATCCAAATGTGACGTCTCTTATCATGTTTCAGATGTATTTGAGTTGTTGGCAGATCAACCAGGGTTACATTTAGTCTCTAAACTTCTCACGTGGCTTCATTTGAATACATTTTTGAGACTCAAAGGGGTCAAAGTATAAAACATATTTTAAAAGTGAAATGTACTGAAAACGTAGTGAAACATATTTTTACATTGTTGAATTGGTATTGTATTAGTAAAGGATGTGATAATTATTCCACCACTGGTATTCAGTCAAAAATATATAGCATAAAGTAAATGTAAGAAGCATAAAACGTGAGCTCTGAATCTAATTCTTTATGCAAATTTCTAACCATAGAGTTCAATATGGGCTTGTACTTTCTATGTACTGCCTAACATACTGACTGAAAACACAGTCATACCTTAGTAAAAGGGCAGCACCTGTTGACAAGCACTTTTCAGGTTAAATGAAAAGTTCTCAGCTTAATTCCTTAAGTCAGAGGAAATGCTGTCTGGTCTGAGCAGCCACATCAGATCTGAAGGCTCTCTCCTCTCTAATACCACCCAGAGGCCCAGTGAAGGGAGTGTGAATAGCTGCTCACAATAGTTTGCTGTTTTTTGTCTTGCACTGTGTTTTGTGTCAATTAGTCTGCACTACTTTCCTTCCATGAATGGTGGCCTACTTTACAGGCGCACTGAGAACGTGAGGCGACATCAGAGATAAAGAAACATATATGAAGTCTGTACAGTTCAGGCATATTTTAGGGATGATATAAAGTGGAAGTTAATAAACGAAACAAAAAATGTCTGAGAGGAAATCTGAGTACTCAGCTCTGAATCTGTTTTTGATAGAAACAGATGTAGGGCTGGTTGCTCAAACTCAAGACTAAAGGGGTTGTCTCTTCACAGTTAGGAAAATGTATGAATGTTAGCAAATACAAAATGAGAGTGAGGGAGTGGACCCGCCTGCTCTTTGGTTTTGTCTAATCTTTCCATCAGGCGGTCAGCACTGCTGCGCTCATCATTAAGATCTTCTTCTAGTTGGCTGATACGTCCCTGAGAGGAGAGGAACACATGAAAAATGTGTCAAGTTTATGAATATTGTATTATGCTGTAATGTTTACAAGTACAGAGGACATGATTAATCATTCTCTTGAGGCTGTGGTTAGAAAACTGACTGACTTATTTGTAAAAAGGTATTGGGTAATAATTTATGAATAAAGCTGTGGAAATAAATGCAGTGAGACAAAGTGAATAACATCTGAAAAGATTTGGATTGTTTCTTAACTGCTGAATGGATGAGTGTTTGACACTGGAAAAGGGGGAAAGAGTGAATGAGAACACACAGACAGGTCTGATAACTTTGTACACATGTAAACATGAACTTACTCAGTCGATCCACAGTATACACAGTCATCACACTGATGTCATTGTGTGATATTTTGTAATCAGCAAGACAAACAGTGCTGAGCTTTGAGATGTTGTTGCTACGGCACTCTCAGCACCCTTATAGTTTACAGTGCAAATACTGGCACCTGATCAGAAGAACACTTCAAAACATGTAACTTGAACAACTGAAGCACATGCACTCTAATGCGTGTAAGTACCATTTTTAATTGAAAGCTCCAGATGATCATCCGTTTTTAGCAAACACATATACAGTATGTTATAATGACAGGGAACATTGCTGTTGCCATCTAAGCACACTGCGCTCATGTTGAAAGTGTGACTTAAGGATGATATCTACCGTGAGCTTAGAGATATTTGATTTCCTTTGGCATTTGTTAAAAAACAAGAAGCATTATAAATTCTGTGCAGGTGTTGAGCTACGATAATCTGCACAAAAAGACGGTCAGACAATTTGTGGTCAAAATATTGTCCAAAATATGCCAAAAAAAGAAAAATGGGAATGAGAGAGCAGTGTGTGGGTAATTTGTCTTCTTCTATGTTCATCCATTATTAACAAATGATAAATATTAATATAACGTTTATGCAAATATAATTAATTTTCTACATTCTGCACTGTGACAAGGTATACCTATTATTTGGATGCATGTTTATCTTGTGACAGCATTTTAAAGTCGCACTCTTCCAATTTTACACATCTTCAGTTTACTAATCATATTAAATACCACCTGTGAAAACAGTTGTATAATGTCTTTGGTGCCTCTGGAGGGAGGTTTCCAGAGTCTGAGAAGTCATTCTGGGCTTGGAGATCGTAGATTCATAGAAAAAACATTGCTTTTCAAAAGATGAAATTTAGGATCCAGTGTTTAGACCCATGTTTGACCCATAAAGTCAGGCTTTCTGCGACTTAGTTTCCTAAGTTAAGGTTGCTGAGACCTTTACCTCCATGGCTTTGAACTGGCGCTCTCGCTCTCCCACCATGGCTGTGTTCCTCTCCTCCAGCTCCTCCACCTTCTGCTCCAGCTGCCGGCCCCTCAGCTGGGCCTCCTGCTGCTCCCTGCGACACCGCCGCAGATCCTCCTCCAGAGGAAGCAGCTGAAGTCATAACAGACCACAGAACAAACACACACTGTCAGATAAGGTAACATGTTATGTCTGCTGTTAGGTACTTAGCTACTTTTATATATTGTTCTAAAAACTCCCCAAAAACTTGAAGTGAATTGAAAATTGTTTTAAGATCCATTAAGACCTAATAAGAAAAATACTTAAACAAAAAATAAATCTTCTTCATCTTAGTGTTGACTTTTCATTTTATGTTATTGGTGACTCAGTCAGTTGTACTCACATGCCAATGAGTCAGAGAGACAATGAATACCACACCTCTTCCTGAAGTTTTTTGGCTGCCTGTCGGTATTTCTCCAGCTCTGCTCCCTTTTCCTGCAGCTGTCTTCGCAGCTCGTCCAACTCCCTCTGACTCTTGTCTCTGGTCTCATCGATCTGGTTCTGAAGTACATCTGTAGAAGCCTCGCACTCCTCCATAATGCTATTCATCTGAGACAAACAAAGAGCTTCTACAGTGAGAGAAGTGGACTTCTTTGGGTGTATGAACAAGAATGGCTTCAGAGTTAAGATAACAGATTTGCTCCAAATGTTGCCCTGGGGCCAATAAATAGTCCAGGTCCACCTCTCACCTTCCTCTGCAGTTGCTCCACAGTCCGGTCCTGCAGCCTCCTCACATCCTCTAGCTCAGTTTTAGTCTTCCACAGCTCCTCTATTTGTTTCCTCTCCTCCTTAAGCTTCTCCTTCAGGTCCCTGTGGTCATAGTTTAGCTTGGTTAACTTACCCTGGGAAAAACACACACAAAGGAAACGGAATGACTGTGAGCTTCCAAGCAAGGCTAAAAAGACGCTGCAGAGAGGCAAGAAACGAGGAGAGAGGGAATGGCATGGAGCAAAGTACGTTGTAGTTACATGGTATGCATGTGAGACTTAGGCCACCACAATTCCACCAGGCGGTTACTCTGACGCTAACAGCAACCTTGCTTTACCTGCACGTCCTCTAAGCGAGTGAGTAGAGACTGGTTAGACTGACACATCTCCTCCTCATTCCTCCTCACATCTTTCAGTGCTTCCTCAACCTGCTGCTTTTCCCTCTGTGGAACAAGGAAAACATGGAACATGGCAGAATAGATCAATTCAGTGAGATAACTGTTGATAAAAACATATAGAAACATAACAATAAAAAGTAAACTAGATATGTTCCTCTTGTCTCCATAAAGTTTCCCACCTCCAGCTGCTTTTCTCTCTGCTCCAGCAGTCTCTCTGTGGCTTTAGACTCCTGGATTGCCTGACTCAACTGATCCACCTTGCTGTTCAGCTCCTGCACCTTTCCTCTCAGCTGATCTCTGTCCTGGCTCAGCTCCTTTAACTGCACCTTAGCTGCACTTCTCTCTTTCTCTGCTTCATCCTTCTCTTGACCCAGCAGAGCACTGCTCTGTGACACAGAACAGAATAATAAATGATGAAATCATGTTTTAGCTTTAGGAAATAAAGAGAAGTAGTAGAGATGCATGTCATGCCCTTTTACCTCTTTAGCCAGTTTTAAATCCCTGAGCAGCATTTCAAGCTCATTCTCATATTCATCCTTCAGAGCGGCCATGTATGTGTCATGAGTCTCCACCTCCTCTTTGAGCGCCCCCTTCAGGGCGCTGAGCTCCCTCTCCCTGCGGTGCAGCATATCCTCCTGCTCCTCCTTCACCTGCAGCATCTCCTGAAAGTCCACACGCAGCTGCGCCAAATCCTGAAAGACATCCATCCAAATACCACGTCACTACCTAGAGTCCAGTGAAGGAGCTTCACAGCCGCTGTTGATTTGTGAAGTGGATTTTATTCATCTGGTTTCATTTACCTCCATAAGGACTTCTTTCTCGGTATTTATCACCTCTGCCTTCTTGGCTTGGTCCAACTCATCGTGCATCTCAGAGAGCTGCTGTTGAAGGTCTTTCATCTCCATCTTAGATCGCTCTCTCTCTGCCTTCATCTGAGTCAGCCTGACGACATACAAAAAAAAGTATGTAGGAAAGACAGATATAATTTTAGTTTCATATTTTATATTAAGGAAAGAAGCTTGATTAACGTGCTTTAAGGTTTAATAATGGTGCTTTATAGAATTAGATAACAAAATAAGATATCTCCAAACTTAATCCAAATGGCTTTTGACCCTGCTTTCAGTCAAATTACCTTCATCAGATCATACATCTCAGTTCACTTGACTAACCTTAGAGTACGAGCAGAAGCTTAGTTAAATGAAGTGGAACATAGCATTGAGGTATTCTATCTGGTTCTGCATTTCAAAACTGTCCCATTTAATATCAATGAAAAACATCTAACTTTGTTTGATACAATAGACACCCAGAGGAATCATTTAAAGTAATAGTTCAACATTTTGGGAGCGTATAGCTGCCCTCATTTAGCTGATAAGATTTGTTGATTTTTTACATAGCACAGTTGTCATTGTAAACTTCCTGAATGACCCAGAGGTCAGATTCGTACTCGTGTTTGGTAGACTGAAGTTTGGCCTCGATCTCAGCCAGTCTGTTGCTGAGTTTGCAGAGCTCCTTCTGACTTTTGGCCAACTCTTCCTGAAGTTTCTTCTTCTCTGTCCTGGCCTTTTCACAAGCCTTGGCTAGAGTCTTTTCATTCTGCACAACACAACAATGTCATCAGTCACAGGACAAATAAGTGAGTGTTTTAGAGATGAACCATCAGGATGGGACTGCACTACACCTTAATCTCTGTTTCCAGTTTTTGCTTTAATTCAGACACTTCTTTCTCCAGCGCCGCCTGTTTCTCCTGCAAAAGCTTCACCTCGGCTGCACAACCCTACATATGTGGAAACGCCCAACATTATGATTAGTTTCAGACCAAGACATTAAATCATGCTTATCAGTGATCAACACTGGCAAACATCTCATCCTAACACACACTTTCTCCTCCTCCTCCACATTTTCAACAGTCTTCCACTTGACATTGTTGACCCTTTCAAGCAGCTGGGTGACTTTCTTCTGAGTGGTGGAGTCATCATCAGTTGTCCTGAGAAGCAAGAAAAATATTTCACAAACACTCTAACAGTACTATCAGGGTGTAATGATAGCATTACATGTAATCTGTTGCTAAACAAAAACATGGCACTCTTTTCACAGCTGTTTTTAAACACTACTTCAGTAAATATATATATTTTTAAAGCCACTGATGGATCATAAAAACTTTCCATCTGAAGAAGGAAAGAAGTATATGCTCTGCATTCCTGACTGCTGCATGAGCACACACAGCTGGAGCAGAACCGCCTTATCTGACTACACTACATGATCACACAAGCTAATCACTAAAATGTGTAGGGTTAAAAAAAAAGAGAAAGTGTTAAAGAAGACAAATCTTTTCAGTTTAGAACTTTGGAGCTGAAAGTGCAACTGCAAACTTGTTTTAAAGGAATAATTCAACATTTAGGTAATATGCTTTTTCGCTTTCTTACCAAGAGTTAGCGCTCAAAGCAAATAACCATATTTCCCAAAATGTCAAACCATGTCTTTAACTAAAAGTGCTCAGTGCTGAGCGGCGCTTACCCATCCTGGAGGTAAGTGAACAGTATTTGTTTTGCTGTGTCTTCAGGTGGGTCTACTGAGAGTTCTTGCTGTCCTTTCAGAAGATCAGGAGTGACCTGTTTAAGGAAAATACAGCAAATAAATACACCCTTTTAAATGGCAACTGTGCCCTGGTGCTAATCTCTTTACCTGTGTTTCTCTTTCATCAGATTCATCAGTCTGGTCACTACATAACCTGGAGAAGGACGGTTTCTCTGCTCTCTGAAGTAATTTTGCAGCATGTGGAGACATCGTCTCTTTTTCATGGTGTCCTTTAAGTGTGCTGGGCTTGTTCTCCTCCCTTGCCAAAGAGGCTTTTCCGTCAAGGAGTCTGGCCCTGGCTGACCCCGGAGGATATATCCCACCTGGGGTCTCACCCCTGATGCCCTTCAGAGACGAGGCACTGCTGGAGGAAGAGGACGAGGACGAGGAGTACGAGGTTGGAACACTGTCCACGCTGTGCGACCTTCGACACTGCTCTGGGTCCAACCTGTTCCTTGGGCCTGGCCTTCCCCTCCGTTGGCTGCTGTTGAATTGGCTTATTAGCTTCCCTACAGATAGGAAGGAGTCTGTACCCACCGAGTTTGGGGACCTTGCAGGGACTTGTCTAGATGAGGAAGGTGTCTTGTCCTGGACCACCTCACTCTGGTCTTCCATTGTGCCCTCAGCAGGCAGAGGGATCCTGGGTTTGGTCACCTTAGCAGTCCCAGAAGGAAGGCCAGTGTTGAGCTCTCCAGGTCGAGCAACTGAAGCTGCTGAAGGAAGGACTAAGTTCAGGTTATTGCTTTCAGGGTCATACGGTCTCAGAATCTCTGGGTGTTTCTGATAATGAAACACGGAGGTGGTTGCAGTCCTCAGTGACTCAGAAGGGGAATGTCTTTCATCCAGAGACCTCCTCACCATGCCAGGATTGTACCCCGCCTGGTGAGTGATGACTGAGACGTCCCGGTGGATCTCCTGGCCAGAACTGTTCAGAACCACGTAGGGTTGACCTTTAATCCCTTGGATCTGCACCCTGACTCCAAACAAGTTGTCCTGGCTGCCTCTGGGACTGTGTTGTTGTATGCAGCTCTTCTGTATCCTGATATCCGGTGAGCCGCTCAGTCTGTGAGACTCCATCCTGACTCTGCTAGATTAACAGATGAACTGGTGAAAAAACAAACCGACATGTTAAAAATGACACTGAAGGAGGCTGTCAGACCCTGCATGGGAAATGGAGAATCGGAGGTTGGTGTTTACACAACATTGGAGCAGGGTCAGAGCCACACTGGGACACAATGACACACATCCAAGGAGCTCCTGACACAGCTGCACTCAGCCAACATGAAGAATAAATGGACACTGAGGAGAGCCTGATAATGCTGTGCAATGACAACAGCTCCTCCTGTGTACTCATGACAGTGTACTATTGTACAACTGCATGACGACTACAACTGGCCGGGGTCTCCAAGTCGTCACCCACTTCATGGTATGACACTTGAGGAAAGTGTTTGTCATCAAATATGTTACTGTGAGCCACAAAAACAAAGGAGATGTAGTGCAGCAGACAAAACAATATCTTCTTAAGAGCATTATCCTGGTGGCTTTAATGAACACTACAACAGTTTGCAGATTGTTTCCAATAATAATAACAAATTCCCAATTGGTACCACTTTCTAATAAGGCACACTTTACGGTTTTAAAGTTTTAGGTTCTATAATTGTTTTAATAATGTTATCAACGTTTTATAAATCAGTTATTAAGTCATTAACAAGAACAACTTTTGGGTTTCCAGGTTGTGGTAGATTCTCCTCCATCATCACTGACACATTGACACTTGCAGTGTCATGGTGGACGAAGATTTTGTTCAACTTGGCAACCCAAATTATGTTCTTATTAATAGCTTATAACTGTTCCATGAAACTTTTGTAAAATATGTATTCATTTTTAGCAACGCCACTTGTTACAGCTTATAAACCTTTAATAGTGTGTGCACACACTATAAAAGGTTTATAAGAAACATTTTACTCCGAAGTTCCAATGCATTTGTCCAATAGCCTAGGCTATATAAAAGGAATTTTTATTTTATTATTTTATATGTTGGCATCACACTTTTGAAAACACTTTTGAAGTTTGACTTTTTATGAGTGAATCCCATGCAGGTAGGCTGTGAAAATGTGCTGCGGATCTGCGTTCATCCGGTTCTACTAAATAAACTTTGCATTACCCTTTCGACAGTAAAGTCTAGCCTACAGTTTTCGAAAACACATACTGGCACATTAAATTAAGGTTAATTAATCTAAGGAACATCAATCAAAAAGTCTATCACACAAAAACTGTAGCTTTATACTCACAGATGAAGAAAGAAGATGAAAAAATACCCAGAGTTTTAAAGGCTACATTTACATCCCGAAACTCACCCCTGAGCCCCTCAGATACACTACAAGTTGCTGTAGAAGAATATCGTGTTGTTATTTTAAGGAAACACCCGTTGTAAAAACATCGATTTGAGCAAAAACTTACCAGCTGTGTTTCCCGTCTGAGTAGTTTTGAACAGAGTCCTCCTCCTCCTCCTCCTCCTCTTCTCTGGCTCAGCCCATCCTGCCTCCACCCGGACACGTTCCTTGTCCCGCTCAGAGAGGCGTTCACTGCCGCCTCTGTGTCAGATATTCAGTCCATATCACTTTTTGTAGCTAAGTGCTTAATATTCTGACATATATGGATTTATAGGAAACGAAAAATTATCGGAATATATATAAATATGACCAACAAAGACTGTTAGAGGGATTAGGGAGGTTACAAGTTTCCATAACAGTTTAAGGACACCTGGAGAGACAACATTCGTCCTGTAAAACTGCTTTTGTATGTTTTTAATGAACACATAACCCATTAGAGGAAAGAGGCAGTAGTTGTACTGTGACATATTTGGGTTTCAGTTGGACTTCTTTCTTTGTAAAAAACATGTTCATGTGGGGATAATGGTAAAAAAAAAATACTTATTTTGGATCATTCAGGTGCCCCTGAATTACATCTTTGTATGATGGCTTTGGATACATGTTTTTCTCTGAATTGAATCTTCTATTAGTAGACCACAAGCTATGTGAAAGTCCTTTATTGGAGAGTTGACAGGAGAGAACTGTCAAGAAATGAAGGGAGAGACAGGGGGATGACAGGAAACAAAGTCAAACCTAGGATATTTCGAATACATGGTCAGCCCCTTAAAAAAATCCCCTTTGCAGGCGACCTTGACTCTGGGCCATTTTTTAGATTGTAGTTTTGTAGCATTTGACAGCAACTTTGTGAAAACTGTTTCTTTTAGCTGATGTATTTTGTAATGTTTGGTCTTTGCTGTCATACAGCTCAGGCTTTACTAAACCTGTTAAAGTTACACAGTATCATTTTCAGTTTGTTTTTATAAGCAACAACTATTTGTTTATTTTAGAACTTTGTACTTCACATCCATTACCTTGACAATATTGCCTTTTTTACCTTCCTACCCCATTAATCAGATCACAACTCCCCAGAGTTGTCTTGTGACCGTTATTTGGAAGGGGCCCAACCCCTAGGTTGGAAACCTCTGGAAAAACTGTAAAACTAGCTTCACATGGACCAGCTGCAACAGTTGAATAACAATAACAATCTAACAATGACTACACACTTCTTAAAATGTAGTATATGGTAATTTATAAGTCACAAAGTCCAAGTACTTTTACTTTTGATACTTTAAGTGCATTTCGCAGATACTATTTAGGTACTTTTCCTTAAGTACACTTTTGAATGCACTTGTAATGGAGAAGTTTTACACTGTTTTATTAGTACTTTCACTTAAATAAAGGCTTTGAGTACTTATTCATACACTATACTGTATGTACAGTATACAGTACAGTTGGTGTGTGCATGTGTTTTACTAAAACACATTACAGAACATAGAGACACAAACTATTTGAAAAAAAGACATTTATTGCTACATTATCGGTTTGACACATGCCTTTAGGCTACTTCAAACTGTACACGTACTGTACATGTCATGAATTTATTCAGATCATGTTTGATTATTATTTGTTATTTGTTAAGCAGTGTGATAAGCAAACAAGACATAAATTATTCTGCAATACTGTATTGCTCAGAGCATGAACTGTGGCTACATCTAGGGAAACTGCACAAGGGTTTTCTCATATAAAAGTAAATAGAGAAATTCACAATATTTGTATAAAAGATAAGTTACATAACTTATAAAAAAATGTAATGTTCAATTAAAAACTCAAACATGCAAAGAGCTTGGACTACGTTCAAAGAGCGATAATTACACTGAGAAGAAGAAGGATTCTGTCCACCAGTGTATCATTAAATGTAATCCTGTCAACAGTGCTACAATATAACACATATTTGTAACAAATAACAGATTATGCCCACATGTCAAAGAACATTCTCAGAAATCTGTTCATTCATAGAATGGTCAAACTCCTGCCCACACACACACACAAACACACACACACACACACACACACACACACACACACACACACACACACACACACACAAACAGAACAGCTCACACACACCAAAGGACAAACTGTTGTCTGAACACACAGATGTGGGAATGTCAGTCTTCTGAGCTGGTGGAAATCACGAGTGTACCTGGTAAATATTATAGTAATACACTGTCAGAAACATTTTCTGGATCTGCCAAAAAAAATTAAAAACTGCAGATGACACGTCGTCACTACCGGGTTTCTTCCTTTCAGGTGTATTCAAAACAGACAGACAGATAATCAATAAATATACAAAATATGTACAAAATATCTGCAGCTTACAATGCATTTGTCTGTTACAAGTTAAGTTTAGGCACAAAGTTAGAAGTCCGTTTTGGAAGTGAGGAGATGATTGTTCAACTGAGAGGTGGACACCTTCCACTCTGGTCCGAATTTAAAAGAAACACTGGATGTCCAAAACAGCTGGATGCTTCCTGCGATGTACTTCATGCAACATCTGGACATCAAAGACATCAAAGATAATTACAAAATTAGACCTTTCATATGAATTTTACTGCAGTAATGTTCCAAATATTGTTTGGTAGCTTTCACAACAATATTCCTAAAAGAAACATATATTTTCTGTTGGCTAAAAAATGCATGACATGCATCTATCATTTTGGAAAATGATTGAAGCTTATCACAGATGGGAACTGTTTACGCTACTGTAACTGCAAAAGTGAATGTCTCCTACTTGATTGCTGGATTTGCAGTAGTTATTATTAAATGTTCAGAGGTGGCCCATGGGGTTTGCTGGGTCTGTCAGGCTGGGATGGAAAGCGAGATGCATGGACTGTGGATCCGTCATGACTGCAGACGCCTTCTCTTCTTCTCTTCTCCGCAGACACGCTGCCTTCGGGTTCAGGTTCCTCTCTGTGGGATTCAACAATGGGTTAGCGTTTGACTAAATAAAGAAGGTGAAAACGTGTACCCCTTTGTAATGCAGTTTCAGGAATTTTAGTACTGGGAAAATACTTCAGGAATTCTGCTTTGGATGTGGACGTTTTGGTCATTATTATTCAAAGTGTATCACCAATTATTGTGTCACAGTGGTTTTCTAATCAATGTTTGTAAATTATTGATCAATTTGATGACATGTATTGTAAAATATGTCACTCGTGACAAACCCATGGACAATGCACCAGATTTCTGTATCACTCAGCTCATTGTTTTAATTTTACGGCTTGCAACTTCAATGTTTTAGTTCACTCGCTCAGCTTTCATCAGTGTGGTTTTGGGTGAAAAGGCCCATTGTACACTACCTGCCCAGCATCAAACAGCAAATGGATGAAGTTAGTGATTAGATGGTGAATATAGTGGAGCATTTAGCTGCTGATGCTATTTCTCTCAGGAGTTGGTTGGCAGAGCTAAAACTTACATTCATCAGGTGGATATGAGAGAAGAAATGATAATGTTGCCCAATTTCTGCTAATTGTGTAAAAAGCCAACTGTGTTGCTACCAAGGTTTAAAATGATATTTCACTCTGGATAAATTGTGACTAAAAACAGGTTTAGAGTCTGTAACCAACTGGTTACTGTCCTACACTAACTCCCAACCCCTTGTTGGTGGTTTCAATCTTCACTCTACATTACATATTTGACTTGACCTAGAAACATTTTAGGACACACTGACCTCTGACTTGTTGTTCCAGGCTAAGGATCACTGCCACGGCCTGGTGCAGCACCAGCAGCTTGGTCTGTGGCTTCTCACTCTTCAGGTGCAGCTGACACATGTGGCCCAGCTCCTTAAAGGCCTCGTTGATGTCCCTCACACGCAGACGCTCACGGGCGTTGTTGGCCATCCTCCTGTCACGCTCACGTTCGGCCTTCTGCTCCGGGCTCAGATCCTCATCCTCATGGATACTACAACATCAATTTTATATTTCGGATTTATATGAGAAACACTGGTAAGGATGCTAATTAACAGTTACAGATTTAACTGATGTTGAAGCTTCAGTGGATCACACATAAGAGTTGAGTTATTTTGTGGGTCTCTCTGCCCTCTGCTGGTCACTGAGCTGATATCATGTAATTGAGTCTCCTATTGTCATCTGAGATCCCCTCATTTGTTCTGTGAAGTGGGCTTACATAGTATGTTGAGAAAATGCTAATGTGATCAAGCGCACATTTATTAATAATTAATCCTTGAGATTATTTATTTTAGAATTGTTTTGTTTTGTTTTTTGCACATCTCTACTATAGATAGACAAGAGATGCACTTTTACTTAACTTTTAATAAATTGTTTTATTTTCAATCATTGTTTCATTTAGTTTAAAAAAAGAAACCAAAACAAAGGAACATGTCCAGTAGAAAACGTGTTGCTGGGCGATCGTACATACGCCAACATCGATTTCCCTCAACTAGATTGTAGATCTAAAAAAACAAACAAACGTGATTTGTCCTTAAGTGACCTTTGAAAGTGGAGACAACATGACAAACATGTTCATCCTTCATCATCAACAATTAAGTCTGATAGAGCTGAAACCATTTGTTGATTCATTGACAGTTGGTAAAACAGAAAATGAATTGGCAATTGATAACCCCCCCTATTTCCAGATTCTCAAAAGTGAGGATTTGCTGCTCTTTACTTGTCTAATTTGAATATATTTTGGGGTTTTGGACTGTTTGGACAAAGCAATTCTTTAACATCACACTGGCCTCTGGAGAATTGTAACATAGGTTTTTTGATTAATTAAATTAAATAAGAATTAGCAGATTATTCTGTAATGAAAAAAGTTGTTAGTTGCCATTCTAGTTTCAATTAATACAAGTGCAATGAAAACTCATCCTATACTGCATTTTACTCTTTTACTGAGGACAGTGGTAGGATAGTATAAAAAACACCCTTTGTGTTTTGGAGATTTTTATTTAATAACCCCACCACCAAACTAAACCTTTCAATAATTTAAGTCTTAAACATTCACTTTATGTCATACCAACTCCTCTATTTTCCTCAATTAATCTACTGCAACTTAATGCAACATGAAGAAGAAATATGAGGCAGAGCTTGGACACAGCTGCCCTTCACAGCAGGGGATCTGACAGACAGTGTTTTAAATTAGTGGAAACCAAAAGGCAAGAAGGCTCTAATACTTGCCTTTGTGTGAGTGACTTTTATTTTCAAATCTGCTGTACTATTTTACTCTCACAAAATACATACATATATAATACATATATGTTCATATTTTTTCATTAATGCAAACCACAATTATTTTAGCTCAGTGAGTCTTCTTCTAGTTTTTCTGACCAAGGGAAGGCTGTTTTTTTCCTACTAAGTAGGAAACCAGGAGAGTGGTACTGTTTACCTGTTACATCCGCTGTTTTCTCCTTGTGTTTTGTGTTCGCTCTCTTCATCTGATCTCTGGCTGTCAGAGCTGTGACTGTGATTGGTGTGCATCATCTCTTCCCTATGCCCACTTTCCATTTTCAGCTCCAGATTACTCTGGACTCCCAGACCTCCTGTGGGAGATCACACATAATTAAAAACATATACAGCATAAATATTAAAAATGTGAGATCTCTTAAGTCCTAATGGTTCAAAGGTTCAAACGTTCAGATAAAAGAGGTGAAATGTATAAATATGCAGCAGCCTTTACCTCCACTTTGCATGGGCTTAAGAGTCCTCTGTCTGGATGAATATGGGTGGCCATTTTGTGTGCGGCTCTGGAAGGCTGAGTGGTTGTTGTTCATATTGACAGCTTCAACCTTTATGACACACAAAAGGAATGCGATATTATTATGTTCATAAGACAGCGAGCTTGGCTCAGTCACATACAACTTTTAGATCTAACCAATGACAAATAAGTCACAAAACCAACATCTGCCTCCTCATTTCCGACGTAATACTGGATAGATCTCTCGCTCTACAGAATTAATTTAATCTCAGACCATCTTAATCCTTCCCTTAAAACTACTATATACTCCCTACACATATCACTAATTCTCTTCAGGAATGATTCACTTTGTACAGACACATCATTTGGAAAAATAAAATTGAGAGAATTTAATACCCCCCTCCCCCAAAGGATTACGCTAAAAATCCTTTCCATATATACTTCCACTCCAGCTGGGCCAAAATCCCCATGTCTGCTGAAAGGGAAACATGTTGAAATGGGAACTGCACAATACAGGCGTTCCTCATCACCCCACAGTGGAATTAGAGTCTGCACATAGTGTGCACTCTCCATACAAGGGTGACGCGTCACAGCGCTCTCCCATTGTGCTCAGTTTCCTATTTCAAGGATAACCTTTACATGAGGAAAACATGTAGACATAGTGGGTGGAAAATTCCTGAAACTGAATACCAACACACACACACACACACACACACACACACACACATAGGATTTCAATATATATATGCTGCCCTGTCCTTCTGTCAAAGAAAGGGTTGCTAACCATGGCTGAAGTGTGGCAGGTGAGCGGTAGAGCGCTGGCAGATCCCAGGTGGCCGTGGAGGTTCTGGTTTAGCAGGCAGTGGATGTCAGTGGGTAGGCCGGCTGTGGGGCCCACAGCATGGTTCCTCAGGACGTGGATCACATCGTCCAGTCTGTCTAGTCTGTCCTCCACCTGAGACTTCAAACAAAATGTTTTTTGTAGCATTTGCAAAACTGGACAAAGTATTTAATATCCTCTGAGTTTAGAGCTAAGGTATCAATCTTCTCTGCTAACTGTTGGCAAGAAAAAAATGTTTCAAAAGTTTTGAAGTCATTTCTTTAAGGTTACCATCATTCCAACAAAATTCAGTCCACACACTTTATATACAGTGCAAACTGTAAGTTTAGTTTTCCCTCATGTGTATCCATTTGCAGTTTTTTCTGGGTGTTTGCTGCTAAGTATAAAATTATTATATTGGTATTTTCAGTCAGTCCAAATTTGTGTAGGTATGTGCATATACTTTTATTTAATATATTTTGATAGGTTTTTTATATTGAGTATATATTTCTTGTCTTTTGTACTTTATTGCATTTTTTCCTTATTATATTTGCTGCAATGCTCTCATGAGTTTAATTTATTTACATATCCATTCATTTATGATACAATAATAATTTTAACATTAGGCATGTGATGTCAAATTAGGTCTTTACCAATGATATAAGTGAAGACTCATAGTGTGGTGACACTGGTGCCTGAACTGAATTCCGGGGCCACATGTTGGTACCTGAGGAAGAAAACAATCAAATTAAGACCTTAAAGTTTTGGAACATACAGAATGTAAATAACATTTCACTCTGGGCAGCAGCTACAGCAGCATGTGTTACTCCAGTGTACCTGCAGGTTCAGCTGCGTTGGGCAGCGGAGACGGAGACCTCACCGGTGTGGACGAACTGGAGGGGAAGCTGCTGCTGGTGTGATCGGGGGAATAAATCTGACAGCAGAGCGCAAGAGAGAGAGAGAGAGAGTAAGAGAAGGAGGGGGAGGAGTGTGAGTAGAGCATGGATCATTTTAAAAGCACAACTTGTCATTTCTGTGTAAGGTTTTACAGCTGCTGCCACAGCCTTTGGAGCAGGCTCGTAACCTGCACTAAACTCATCAATTCTGGTCATTTTACTAGTCGGCAGCCAATAAAAAGTCCAGCAGCACGTGAGTAGCCCTTCATTAATATGCACTAGTCTGTTACAGGCAGTGACAAGCCACTATTTTCCTTTTTGCATTATGCAGCTGGGGCTCTCAGGGCTTTGCTGTATGCTCTGATCTGACTGTTTGAACATAACACGGCATAGATGAGCCAGGCTAATTGGATTAAGGTGGTGCATACTTACAGAGGCCAGAGCTTTGCCCAAGGTATCGCCCGTCTGTGATCCTCCTGACACATGTCCCTTGCGCCCTGAGACTGAAACAAAAAAAACACCAATTGTAAGATATTGCATAAAGATCAGATAAACCAGAGCTGAAATGAGCAGTGAAGATTATTTTCTCCATTTCCTCACCTGTTGAGTTCTCTGAGGTGTTGATTGATGGAGTGTGTGACGCTGTATTGTTGCGGTGAAAAGTGGACATTGGTGGGAGACCCCTGTTCATGTCAGCAGCCATCACTGAATGTGGGGAGTAGTCCTGAACAGTAAGCAAACACACATTACAGTCAGCAGGGGTTAAAAAGTGCTGCGCTGTCAAGATCCAAAGTCCTGAAGGTAAATCTCACCAGGTGGCCGTGTTGTGGCGGCTGCAGGCTGCTGTAGCTTCCCGGCTGTGTTTGGTGGGTTGTAGCTGCTCCCAATGCACCTTCATAGCCCTGCTGGTTCAGCCCATTTACAGCATTCCAGATGTCGGGCGAATTGCTCGTCCCCTCTGAAATAGATAACAATGTTATAGCCAGCCCTGTAGCAGCATCTCAAGCAGCAGTAAAATCATAAAGCTCTACAGCTACCTATCAGTCAATCAATGGCTGGAAAATGGTAATTTATATAACTGATGTGACAATTTTTGTGTGCAGTTTGGAAAGGCTAATCAAATGTCAATGTAATCCTAATTCTATATTAATGCCATTTTTTGAATAATTTGTTTCTTAAGAGTAAATTTATAATAAACAACTCTTGGATGGACTGCCATTAACGTTCTCATTCATGGTCCCCAGAGGATGAATCCAACTGAATTCGAGGGAATCCTCTTCTCACTTTACCTCTTGCGCTACCATGAGGTTGATGTTTGTGGTTTTAAGTGAAATATCAACAGTTGTTGGATGTATTGTAGTAATAATAGGAAAGAATGCATTTTAATAACTTTGTTGATCGTCTGATTTTATATCTAGCACCTTTATCTAGGCATGGCTGTTTAGTATTGTTTTTAAGCTCACCAAAGAAGGTGCTTGCAAACACATTGTTGTGGGCCTTGTTGGACGAATGTGAATGTGAGTTCTGGTTGATGTCGTCATTAGTGGGAGACTGCCCATAAACCTAAAGAGAAGAGCTTGATTAAGGCATTGTCAACTTTGAACCATGACATAATGTACACAAGCAATATTTTTCTGTGAGTCTGTAACACTCACACCAATATTACTGACACAAACACACAAATATTGTGAGTGTGAGTTGAAGCAACAGTATTACAGAAACAAAGCAGAGAGCTGATGCACACTTAGAGCATTTGCGATAATCCATAAGCTGCAGATCCATGCACCTCCTCATCCGGATTTAGGAACCATTCACCATGAGAAATCCCCGGCCTAATCATGATCAGGTTTGACTGGCTTCAGAAGACTGAGATACAATTTCCTCCCAAATAAAATTTCATTGCAGGCCTTCTTCTATTGTGTCCTCAGCAAGAAAACAAACAGAGAACTGAGTCTCACCCTAATGACCCCAAATAAAAGAAAACAGAGCTAAGAATTTAACTTTGGCTAATGTTTTTTTTAATCTTTTAATTGTAAAGGCTAGAAGAAGGCTCGAAACTGCACATATACAGACAAAACACACAAACACATGCTCACTCACTCAAACCCACCAAGAGGTCTGGGCTGCACCTGCACCTCCCTCGATTGCTTTGATGTGCCCCAGGAAATGAAAATAAACCTCCCTGCACACCATCAATGGGGTGTCAGTTACCCGGACGACAAGTTCTGTAAAGCAGGCTATTAAAGACTCTCTTGAGTATGGTAGCACACACACACACACACACACACACACACACACACAATCTTAAGCACACACACGCAGCCGTGACCCTGGTTGGCATGAGTCCCATGGTGATTGTGGGCTTGGCCAAACAGAGGAGCCCCTGTCGACACTGGGCCCGTCTGAGCCGCCATGGGCAGCATATGGCAGGGGATAAAGCCAATTGTCCTCCTTACCATCAGCATAGCAGGCGACCCGTTAATAATGGTCACACCCCCGCCCCAGCACGCCCTCTCTGGCCCCCATTGGAGAGGGGCCGTCACCATGGCATCCTCTTTTAGCATAGCATTGATTTAGGAACCATCAATCACGGCATCACAAATGATAGGGACTTTTTTCAGCAAATAAAAACCACCACTAAGGGAGAATTTAAATACTATATAACCTTCAAATTTGCTTGAAATACTTATATTAAACACGTGTCCTTTTTGGGCAATCTATTATTTCAATTTTAAAAGTTATTTTGATCAACAATGTACCAAAAAAACAAACAGTTATATTATTTCCCCATTGTACTGTATATGTACACAGCATTACCATGCTAGATGAGTGAAATATCAACTTGCTATTCAGGGCCTATGCTGTGCTCCATCACGGCCAACTCCAGCCACATGCAACCAATTTTCTGCCTCTGTGATCCACGATGTCTGGATATGGTTAGTCTCACAGAGATCAAAGCTGCCTTTGATAATGGCAGCAGCGGTGGAGGGACTGCTCCATCATAGCGGGGTTAAATCAAATAGAAATAGAAGCAATCTGCTTCATGTCAAGATGTTTTCTGCTGCTAGGCTTGACTACATGGTGCTTTGCTAACAGGAAGCAAGAGTCTCACTGGTGCATTTCAACATGAGATTGTTAAAACCACAAGTGAGTGAGGTGTTACTGAACATTATTTTAGGTGCTGTGCATGGTGAGTTGACCTAAGTTCTTTGATTTGTAGTTAATCATGATTTTGATTATCAAAAATAACATTCTTAACTTGGTTTAAATGCTTTTAATGGGGAACCCAACAAACAAACAAACAAACAAGTGAGCAATGGGCAACTCACAGAGAGTTTTACCTTGTCCTCCCATTAACTCTGGCAAGTTGCAACTACTGAAGTAAGAACAAGAATGAGCTTACACACCATCTACACACAACTCTTTAGGAAGTAATAATGACACATTCCACACAAACATACATGACCTCCCCAAAACACAAAAACCTTTCTCACTCACACACACACACACACACACACACACAAACACACAAACACACACACACACACACACACACACACACACACACACACACGCACGATTCAGTCAGATAAAACTGCCTTAAATCCCAACAAATGTTCTGTGCAGAGTAGGATGCATCCCCATCCAACTCTGAAAGGCCTCATTAAAAGGTATATGCAAATGAAAAAATGTTAAGTTATAATTCTCTTAACTGTTATACAGGTTGCACGTGAATGAATTTTCTCTTGATGCAACATATAGAGATGTCAGTTAGAGAACACTTTCTTCAACCACTATTACAGTTATGGATAACGCTGAAAAACCAGTGATTGATTATGCAGGACAACAAACAAACAGACCATCTGAGAAGACTATCAAAGAGTCTAGGAGCATCATCACCAAACAAACAGGTTCATGTGTCCTCTGAAATATAAAACATCAATATATGTAATAAATGTACTCACTGGTTTCATGTTGTAGCAATACATCAATGAGTTGTTGCCTGTGCCAGAGACAGGATGAGCACAGTACATAACTCCGTCTGGTTCAGTGCAAGACTCCAAGCTCTCAATACAGTCCACAAGCAGCTTGTCTGACCGTGTCTTTACTCATGTGGATGTAGTCCACATGCACTCCTTTCCCTAACATACCCCTGCTGGTCATGCAGCTACCCGCAGACAACTTATGCAAATAAGGGCTGGACCATTCCAGGCAGCAGAGAGGGGTGACCAAGGGTTGATGCTATTACTGTACTACAAGCCTGGTCTAGAATATTATGAGCAGACTTTTTTATTTTATTAAAGAGAGGTATAACAATGAACATAGTCAGGCTATAGTGTTAGGTGTGGGCTGATTATTACGGAGTATGTTTGTGCAAAATGGCATCAATAAAATATCTTGTAATAATCAGGGAATTCCCCACCAACGCATGATCAAACACCTTGATCACATCAGGGAAAAGGAAAGAAAAGCCATAACCAGTGTGGGTTATACATTTTGTTATTCAGCTGTCATCCTTCTCACATGACAGCCTATGTTGGTGTAACATCATATGAAAGCAAGCTCAGAAATCCCCGTAAGCAGTGATGCCGGTGATGATGATTATCTCCTGTTAGTCAGGTAGAGGTTTCCAGTAAACAGAGGCTACCACACCCCTTTCTGACCTACATGTACAAATAGATCCAAATCTTTAGTTTGTAGGCACGTGTAGCGTGTTGAGCTCCTCCAGTGGCTGGGCTAAAAGTTATTTATACATAGCCTGTCTAGGTGTTGTGTTAATGTAAAACACTTAAACAGTCAGACTTCCTGTGATAATTGAAATCCACTGTCCACTGCCCTGGTGCTGAAACTGACAGTGACCTACTGCATGTAGGTCACCACACCACTAAGATTTATGATTTCCAGGTATTTCAGGACGGTTGTGTCAGAAAAATGTCATAGGAAGTCCACTGTTCATTTTCAAAATTTGTGAGTTAACAGTGTGTTAACAGTAAAAGGAGCTGACCTGCTTTATTTTTGTGTCGTATTTTCTGTATGTTACATAAACACAATTTGCCATAGAGGGGAAAAAAACACTGTAGTTGGCGTGATGCTCAGTATGCCACACTGTCCTGGCAAGGCATTTTGTCCTGGAGAGACCTCATAAGAATCCAATCAAATAATTCCTACTGAGACATCAGCTCAGTCTTTATCTTGAACTCGTTGTCTTACTAACCCTCCGGTGTTTACACTGAAGTCACATGGGACTGTGTGTAATGTGGAATCTTTCCAGAACATCTATTTCTATTTAGGTCATTAGCAAACTGCATGTTGTGCTTCCCCAATGTATGACTCTTAATGCATAGCTAAGTGCAGTTAAAAAATAGTCAACTTATTTTTTTTTTGTTTTTTGTTTTTATTGAACCAATAGTATTTAGGAAGTTATCCATTCTGTCATTTAAGCAGCAGAAACAAAATAAGAAGTATTTCATCTTCAACAGAACAATCAATTGTGGGTCTTTCCTTCTTTTTCTAGGAAAAGTGTCCTACAGTTATTATATTTTCACTAACAAAATTATTTACAAACGTTACAGGAACACCAGTGGCTACTGAATGACCTTTTCCTCTGACAGAACTCAGTTCTCCTAAGCATGCATGACACACACACACACACACACACACACACACACACACACACACACACACACACATCTTGGGTAAGTGATCCAAGAGCAAATATATACAGTCCCCTAACCCTGAACTTTGCATCAATCTTAGTTAATTGCAGTCTTGTCAGGAGAGCGATTATTCAAACAGGTAATGCAAATGTTAATGAGTTCAAATTTGCATATCTTTATTTTCCCATGGTTGAAATGTCATTGGTTATGACGCTCTACAATGAAGAATGTCACTCCTGATGGCCCCCTGATACGTTGTTGACCATTAGAAGGCCAAAAAGGAGAAACTGAAGGGGATTGGAGGAGAAATAAAGAAGGGAAAAATTAAGACTTTTATGTGTAAAAGAAATAAAAACACATGCACACAATCACACCATCACTGCAGCCCCCTTAGTTATAAAATTCAGAATATATTAGTGAAAGGAGAAAAAAATCTATATTGGTGGGGCCCACCACAAAGAACACAAAGAAAGCATTATTCCGTTTGCAGTCTGAAGTCATGGTTGTCCTTTTACTGGAAGATATGCTGTTGTGCATACTACGGCTGCAACACACATTTCTAGTGTTGCTGGCATATTGCTCATCGTCATGCGCCTGATTTGACATGGCTTAAATAACTATCTTCCTGCCTGTGATTGGCATTCACACAAGAAGGGGTGAGTGGGACTGGGGAGCAGATGGTGACATTCCACATGACCAAACTGATCAATCAGCATGCTGAGGCGCAGGTGCAGCACAGGCGGGCAGCACCACACCATCTATTTCACCATCTACGGGGCACAAACACATGGGCACCAATCGTAGCTCCCTGAGGGTCTACATGCTCCTCTGTCCCGCTGTGCCAAGGTTGATGACATCAGAATTTCCCATCCGCTCTTCCAAAAGGAGCCAAGAAAAAAAGGGGGAAAAAAACGCTGTATAAAATCTGCAATGACATCCCGGCCTGGGATAGGTTGTGTAAGTGACGTCAAAGCCAGGGACTCCCATATTGAATTGTGGTACTGAAATGATAAACCAGAAGGAAACATGGCTTACCTACACATTTTGGAATTAACAGTGTTGTTTATGGGATGTGATAACAGCATTTGAGGAGTAAAATGTCTAAAATGTCTTCCTTATTGCAGGCACACTGGATACTTTACAGGACCCCATCCTAATATTCAGGTTGAGCGTTTGCAAAAAGAAAACCTTTAGTCACTTTTATTAATCTGCAGTTTGGTTTTTAATTACCGGTAATTCATGAAGTGCCTCAATGACTTAACTTATTACAAAGCCTATCATCATTTACCATAACTCAAAGGGATATGTTATGACAAATTGCTTCTTCTTTTTTGCCCATAAAGAACATTCTCATGATTTAACAGCTGAAACCCTCAAACTTTCCTTAAAACATGAACAAAACAAGCTGCCAATTAATGTTCTGTTAATGGATTAATCAATTAATCAACTAATCCTTTCAGCTCTAGTTGCTTAGTTTCTATCAATTTAAACAACAAATCCTTTGGATGAGCACTTGTGTGCTTGAACTAGAAGTAGGTTACCAACAACGGTTGTGCTGATTTTGTCAGACAAATTAAAATAGTTTGGATGATACTGTACGTCCACCATATGCCTTTCTTAAACAGTTTTTTGTTTCTACTAAAGAAATTCATAAAGAAAATAGATGTAAATAATTGAATTGAGTGGACATGTCAGTGAATGCTTAGCAAACTATTACTAAACCTAATACAAAGAAGTAGGCATACAGAGAGAAGCGTGTTGGCTGTGGCGTTTGATACCTGCTGGCGTGACTCTGTGCTGAGGATCTACTGTATCTTCAGGATAAGACGTGAGCATGGCAGGCTGATCTTAAAGTCTGGCCTGAGTGCAGGAAGAAGTGGGGGTTGTAAGAGGATTGGAGCAGCCATGCCTGCACAGTGCACGTGAGAGCCAGACTCACCAACCTCTGCACCACGGTGACCTCGCTGTCCCACATTCACCAGTTCCTACGAAGACGAAGGTAGCTTTAGGTCACTGCAAGTCTAATGTGTGACCTGGTTAATTTCCAAGTAGCAGGTTATGAAATCACCACAACATAAGTGGTGTTAGAGGGCAATTACTGTATTTAAATGTGTTATATTAAATATATAACTAAATGTAAATGTATATTAGCTTTGATTGCTTCTCTTAAAATTAAATTAAATTAAAAACAAAAAAAACAATGTTGGGCTCTTGCTGATCATCCTGAGTGGGGGGTTATGGCCAGCTTTTTCTTCATATATTTCTCATTACATCTATATATGTCTTTGAATTTTAAGTAGCCTGTCTTTAGGTTTAAGGGAGGAATGATTTGCAGGTGTTTGCCAAATGTGGCACAGCATAATGTGAAATAATTCCTCTAAAAACTAACATTATGTGTAAAATTTGAATAAACAAGCAATGTGCACATGACTCAGAACTAAGTATCTACATTGAGGAAATATTGTAAATTCTTACTGTGTCATATTTGGCTATATGGGTAGCTAAGGCCACACAAATGGCAGCAACTTTGGTAAGAGTGTTGTGCAAATCTTAACATTTGGAGGAATGAGCAAGGGCAAAGACTACTGAGATGAGACCTTACAGCCCAAATCAGAAGTGACAGGAGATTGACAGTAAAATAAATCAGTCCAGAATAGCCAGCAACCGGAGGTCAAAAATAGAGTGAGAAAACAATGACTAACAAGGAAACAACATTTTCTTGAGATTTAGATGAAGTGTCACTGTTACACACCTCCGGTGTTGTTAACAAGCCAGCAAATGATAAGGTTTGATGGATGTTTGTGTGATACGTTATGGTGGGAAGGAGAAATTGCCAAGAATATTTAATTGTTGAAGCAAATTACACCAGTAATTAAAAATGAGACCTTTTGGCCATCTGATCATAATTGAAGTATTTTAAGTGAGAAAATGTTTTATAATTTCCAAGACAGATCTCAGCCATTTTACACACCACAACTAAATTATATAATCCTAAAACTGAACATCGCCGACCTTCTGTTTTACTCCAATCAATAGTTTTCATTTTTTTTAAAGATCACAAGACAAAAAAAATAAGTTTGTAAAAAAAAAGTCAAGTTCGCTGTAATTTCTGTATGGCCTTACAATATATAATATATACAATAGTACAATAAATGGAGGTTTTATTTGATTGACATATTTCAGAGGCTGTGGCGCTCAACTACAAGACCATAGATTCTACACGGAAGAGTGGCATATCTTACAACACATAAAATATATGTAATATTTGTAGCTGCTCCACTCCAACTTTATGGCTTACCTCACATGGCTTCCTCCTTATATGTTCCCTAATTGTGAATATTTTGATATCTACACAACACTTCTCCTTACTTGCTTACAATCCCCCCAAACCACTACAGCTTTGTCTAAGACCAAGCACACTGTTTATACAGTTGAGTTGCATACAGGTATCACTACTAAACCAAAATGTAAATCAAATATCTTTCTTGTCATAAACTTACTTTTATAATTAAGAAAGTGTATGAACCATATAAATATTTTAGCAAGCTCTTTAGGCCTCTTTATATCTCCGCTACAAGAACAATGTCGTCAGCATAGTGAAGAATAAAGTATGAATAAAGTATACTAAATATAGTATGTTTTATCTTATCTTATCACTATAACCTGTGCTGGAAACAAACCTATTCTATGATCATTAACCTTTTCACATTTAACATTTTCTTTACAGATAAGTATTTTTATACTCATCCCAAACTCAACACGTCTGAGAATACTGTCGTCAATCATGCTGTAAAAATCTTTTCTGAAACTCAAAAAAGTGTTCACTAGATTTCCTTCTAGTGTTCCAGGGTGCAGTGGTAGGTGGAGATAGCGAGTATATTTGATGCCATTTAAATTATCTACTAACAAGCCAGACGTTTCCAAATAATGGGAAGGTTTAAGGCATACATTTTGTACTCACCATGCACACCACCAAAACACTTTTCAAAGACAATTCATAGGACTCAGTTGTCATTTTTGTGAATTTTTAAATTATTAATTATTTCAAATTGATTTGTATCAAACACAGGGAATCAAACAATACTCAACAAATATGACGTGATTATGTATGAATAAACATGGTGACATAAGTACATTCATCAGTCAGGCTTTTCTTATTGTAGTGTCATCATTTTCATCCTGATACTGGTATTTAAATACATGATTACTGGAATATAGCCTACTGATATCCATGTTATCGTATAAATTCAGTGTCCTTGTAAGGCAAACACACACCAAATTGGACTCTGGATTATCATCATGAAATAAAGTACTTAAGAAATTTTCTAATTTAAGTACCCCCTGTCTCTCAGATTTTTTATCACAATCAATATTTTTTATTTGTCGTATCCTCTTATATATATCATTGCATTGGGTAAATTACTGACAATACAAAGATGTAAGGCATTACCTTTCATCCATTCAGACTGTACCGGTGCATTTGTCTATGTTTGTGCTAGTTAAACAGCTAACCAAAATAAAGAAGGTTATAACACTGGAAAAGACCTTTGTCTCACACACACACACACACACACACACACACACACACACACACACACACAAACCAGAAGTAGTCATGTCAAAGACTCCTCATCAATTCTGTGCACTGAAGTCACTGCATAGGACTAACAAAAAAGTAGTACTATCATGTGCTAATATACTTTAAATAAACAAAACTGGAGCAGAGCAACTTCACATCTTGCAAACAAAGAGAAGCCAAGTAGCAACATTTCTATTATACCCTCTTGTTCCTATTATGCTAATCTTAAGAGTTACTGTGTACTTGTCCATACATGCCTTTGCCTTGTGTGCATGAGTCTATTGCTGTCTTGCATTATGTTTCATGACCATGGTGTCAGTGGAGCACTGGAGTAACATTACTTGTTTCCATCAATAGATGGCAGCATAAAATAAGTCATGATAGAATTTATTTAGGTCTTGTTTTTCTTGACCTGGTGGCTTCATTTCTCTGAATTTCCATATTTATATTTTCCTGAAGAAGATATAAAACATGACTAATTACAAGTAAATTAAAAAACACTTATTATAATTCAATTAACTGGACATGTGTGTAATATGTGTCATTTTACAGCAGGGTTACTGGTGTGGCATAAGTTAACGTTATATTTATATCTGGTACAGACAGCCACAATCCAATTCATCCTCGCAGGTTATTTTTTCGCCAGCTGTGTCTCAGATTTCCGCCGAAGGGAAAATATAGTCAGCTGTGTGATGAGCAAAGAGAAATCTTGGAACAATCTGTTTGGTGTTTTAGCACTTGGTCCAAGAGTCTAATCAGATTATTATTTGATAGAAACATATTGGAAGATCATTTCACACGCTGGTAAATGACCAGGTTACATGTCGAAGTGATATCATCCTGACTGTTTACCCGTCATTGTCAATATCTGATCAACCAGCTTCCTGCAGCAGCGCCCCTACTGGCTGACAGCAGAACTGCAACACAAAGACCAGCATCAAGTTACAGGGAACACAATGGAAAAATAAAATCCCCGTCAGGAGTTTAAAATTAAAACTCTCAAAACGATGGCACAATCAAAGGGATGCATTTGTTTATCACATATTTGCCAGTTTATTTAAGTAGCAATCCCTCTTACAAGTGAAAATAAAACACAAGGATTTATTTTCAAACAGGGCTGCAATCAAGGATTATCTTTCATTAATCTGACAATTTTTTTTCAGTTAATTGATTAATGACTTTGTCTATATAATGTCAGAACATTTCTATCATAAATTTGCAAACTGTTGTTTTGTACAACCAACAACTAAATATATATATATATATATATATAACATTGAAACATTATAATCGTTCCTCCTGTTCATACACGTCATTAAAAGACCCCTTACTGATTGTGCTTCCAATGTCAGTGATAAGGGGAACAATCTCTACTGTCGTTGTTCTGTGCAAAAAATATACTCCAAAGTTTATCTGGAGCTGCGATCTGAGTAACGCTTTTCAGTACTAAATACCCTGTCGATGTTACTATCCCCAAGGAAAGCTGTCTCGGGAAAAACAAAGAAGACCTCCTCATATTAGGCCTAACTTCAGAAAGCATTGGAATTTTTGTAAGCATGTTAGAAAGGGATCTTTTAATAGTCAGTCAGGACAGCAGGAATTATTACAGAAGCAAAAGGTGTATGTACAGTATATCTGGACATGTGAGGGGTTGTTTTAAAGACAGACATGCAAAGAAATGTGAACCTTTCAACATGTCAAATCGTATGCTTTTATTTCGAAAGTGAAATCTCAGTGTATTTCCGGATTTGTCTGTGCTACCTGTGTGTAACTTGAGGCAGGCAGCTCGTCTGTAGCTGCTGCTGGCTGCTGCAGGCGTGCTATTTGCGGCAGCCGAGAGACCTCTGCGAAATGCCTTTTGTATTCCCGGGTGGTTTTTATGGTTTAGTTTTGTGTTTTGCGAGGGTCAGATCACAGTGTTTGTAGCCATGCTCTGTGGTGGATTTAGCAGGCTGTCCTAGCTGACTGAGCCGCTCCAGCAGCGGTGGGTCCGGTGCAGTGCACAGCCGGGGATGAGGCCTACTTGTTAAAGCTCCCCCACCACCCCTCCATCGTGATGGCTGATGATCAACAACAACCTGGTCAGAAGCCTGCCTCGGGATTAGGCTCTCTTCCAGCGCTGGTGCCAGGACTCCAAGGGCCCGAGGCTAACGCGTTACAGTTCAAAATAAAGAATTCAATTTGGTAAGGATGAAAATAATCCTCGAGCATCCACACTGTCCTTTTCGCTAGCAGTAGCCTTATAATTAGCGTATCTAGCTATGAAGTGGCAGGGAGGATGTGTGCTGCACAAAGCCTCTGGAAATAACACGAGTGCTCCCGTGCTAAACGCAGTTGTTTAACGGAAATACAACATCAGCAAGAAAAGCTACGCTGTCTGCTACCTGTTTATGTATTAATAACACGTTAACGACTAGTTATTTACAGCAGTAGTAGCTATAATCACTAGCATCGAGCCATAGGAGGCCATGTGTGATAGATGACACCATATCCACCGGTGGTGCCGATGCGCAGGATGACAGGTGTCAAACCAGACTGCTCCACAGAGAGACAGCCTCACACTGATTTAATGCTGCTTAGAACACTACAAGGCACTCTGCTAGTAAGGGTTTGGTTTTTACATGTTTAGTTTCTACACTGGCTTTAGAAATGATTAAAACTATTGTTTCTATTTGATTTGTCATCACCATGATTGTGATTAAAAGCAACTAAATAACTTGACGTTTTATTATCTATACATCTACTCAGATGTTATGACATAATGTACATTGGTTTTGGAAAGAATTCAAACCCCATTCACGTTTAGCGCACTTTATAGATTAATAGTAATTTAAAAGGGATTAATGTACTTACTCTATAATGACAAAGTAAAAACGTGTTTTAGAGGCTTTTATTTTGCAAATTTATTAAATATTACTAAAAATTAAATTGCTTATTTACAAAAGTGTTCAAAGTCTTTACTCTTTATTGTTTGGTGCACCTGCTTTAATTATCCTTAAAATACTTCTAGGGATGTGTCTGAAATTGCTATTAACTCTTATCAACTATGGTGCAATGTCCAAAATTTGCCCTTTTTTTGCAGAAGACATTTTATCAAGTCACAGTAGGAAAAGCACCTGTAAATAAAAATAAATAAATTTAAAAAATAACAATGATTCAGTTTTAGAGTCCTGGCATTGTGCATGCTGGTTCACTGTCACAATCAAATATAGCAGAGCCATTGTTACTGTTATTACACCTGTTTTTTCACTGCCATGACAAGACAAAATGTGTGACGTTAAAATAGGTCTATGGAACATTCAAGTACTGTCCATCGCAATGCCATTCACTGCATTTTACAGATGCAAAAATTACAATGGTGCAAACCACACATGCCTACAATGCAAAATGATGAGAATTCATAAGTGTCAAAGATCTTAATTAACTTACCCTACAATTAACTATTGAGGGTCAATTGTATAGGGAGCAGTGAATAAGGACACATACACCTAGAACTTGATTGGAGTTATCCTATGGCAAATAAAATGATTGGACATGATTTTAAAAAGGCAAACACCTGTGTATAAGGTCCCACAATTCACAAGTATTTTCCCACAAAGCCATGATTTCCAAGGAACTCTCCGTGGTTCTTCACGATCAATTGATGTTGAGGGTGAGATATGGGCGTGGTTATAAAACCATTTAAATCCTAAAGCTTTGAATGTTCCAAGGAGCACAGTGGGCTCCATCATAGTGAAATGGAAAACGTATGGAGACTCTTCTTAGAGCTCATCATCTAACTCAAGGCATCACCTGGCTAATACCACAAATGATAAAAAGCATCGTGCTGGGGAGGTGCTTCTCTTTAGAAGTGATGTGGAGACTTGTCAGACGCTATAGAACAGTGAATGCAGTCAAATACAAAAATGAGCTAGAAGTAAACCGTCTCCAGAGTACATTACAGAGGCTTTACCCTTCAGCACAACAACCTGAAGCAGACATCCAAGCCAATGCTGAAACTGCTTTTGGATATATCCGGGAAATGTACTTGAATGACCCAGCTAAAGCCTGGACTTGAACCCCAAAAAATCTGTGGAAAGACCTGAACCCCCCCGCCATTCAAGCTCCCTAAATTGTAGAGAACCTGCCAGGAAGAAGACTTAAAGCTGTAATTTCTGCCAAAGTTGATATTGAATAAGGGCCGGACCTCAATTTTAAATACATTTGCCAAACATTCTGAAATAAGTTTTTGCTGTTTTTATATTGTTTTTTTGTTTGTAGATTGATGGCATAAAAGTTAGTTACATATATATTTTGAATTGAATCATCTCTAACACATTAACATGTGTAAGAAGAGTCAAAATTCTTACCAAAGCCTCTGCATTGTGCATCATGATATCTGAGAAGATATAGATACAAAACAAAATGTCTTGATTTCAATTCCTTTACTTCAATGTGATCCAGCACACTTTTCAGCACATACGATAACGACTACTTCTGGTAACTAGTTCATTATCAGACTTTATACCATATAAAGAAATCAAGTCATCATGGACAGGAAAAAAATAATAAGAAAACCTTGCATGTATCATATGTGTATGTATGTTATTTTAATCCCAAGTCATTTATTCACATTTCTGTCTTTTGCTCTATTTTTTATTGTAGCAAATCTGTACAATCAAAGGTGGACAGCATATTGGTGAGTATGCATAACAGACCGATCTACAGAATGCATGTTAACGTTTATTAGTAGATAAGAACAGGTGTGTAGCTTAACTTTTTTTTGTATATATATATATATATATATATATATATATATATACACACACTTCCAAATGCTATAAAATTCAATAAGACACCCCAAAATCAATGAAAGTAGAGATTTGTACTTGCCAAAGAGTGTTGTGTGGAATCAATCATGTTATTTTGGGTAGTTAAAAAGAACATTGATGTAGGAAAATGGGTCAATTTGACCCGAGGACAACATGAGATATATATATATATATATATATATATATATATATATAATATTATATTATGTACCTTTTGTGAAAAATCCTGGAAAGCCAGTATTATTAGAGGCAATGTTGGACGAGTGCAACCAAAGAAGGAGATGGCTAACACCGCATAGCTGCATGGCAAAATCTCTTACACAAAGTTGTTTGTATTGCTGTTGTTTGAAATTGAACATATGCCACATGTATATTGCAATGGAACCTACAGTATGGTTCTTCCGTCCTGTAGTCATTGGGTGGCTCCCATACCTGAGATCTAAAATTTTGTATATGATAAATCTTATTGTAAGATCATATACTCTGTATAAGCAGAGAAGGACTAACTCACCATATGCTTGTAACAGTGGAGTGTAGTAAATAGCCTTTTTTATTCACTGCTCATTGGCTGACAGCTCTCACCTCTTTCATTCAAGTATTGGTTCCCCTAGCAACAAAGAGGCAAATAGAAAAGAAAAGAGGTAAGATGAGTCCATTGTTAGAAACCAATTGAAAAGCAGTTGGGGTTGAATCAATAGTAAGGAGGTTGTGTGCCACTCTTAACACCTGTGTCCGCTCTAAATTTTGGACCAGATAGTCTAAATTTGCTGCGTGCATGTATCTATTTGTTCAGTTGTGGAGAACTAACAACTAGTACGTAAGAATTAGAAATAAGACTGAGTCATTTGATCAGTGTCTTCATTTTTTTTCCCAATATTACTCTCATGAAGCATATATTATAGCTTTTGTTAGTGAAAACATTGTTTTATATGAATAATCTTTTTTTTCCTTTGTGATCATTTTTATTTTTACAGCAAGATGTTGAGAAGTTTACAGACATAGAAAAACTCTACCTCTACCTGAAGTTGCCTTCTGGTCCCAGCAGTGGCAATGATAAAAGGTATGTCACAGACACATACACACTTTACTCAAGATTTCCACTTTGCTCTTTGGTCTTTTTTTTGTCTCACATACACACAGCTGCGTTGTTGGGGCTCTCATTACATTATTGGCACTTTTGTCTCATTGCTTGTCTAAAATTTAAGTCACTATCCACTGGCTACTTTGCAAACCCTGCTTAGGCTGCTTGATCCAAAAAATTAATTTCAGTTTTATGACATTTTGGGCGGTTGCTTGTCATTGGTGAGTTTCTTATAGAAAAATATCATTCATTTTTCAGCTGTTTGATTGATTATCATTATGAAGCAAACCACTGATCTATGTAGACTTTTGCTATACCTAGCTGTCTGTGTTTCATTTGTTTCCCCATATCTATTCATCACCCCAACCCCCCAATTCCGCCCATTTGGACTGAGAATGAGAGGGGGTCCTCCACTCCTGGATTATGGTATTAAAGTTTCTGTATTAACAAGAAATGATGCATACAAATCGAGGACACTGCCTCACCAGATTTATTTTCCTTCTATACTAATTTCAGTGATCAGAGTTCCATGTCGTCAAGCCGTACTCAACAGATGTATGCATTTAACTGGATACGAAATCACCTAGAAGAGCACCCAGAGACTTCACTCCCAAAGCAAGAGGTGTATGATGAATACAAGTGAGTGTGTGTGACCTCACTGTAGGGGCAGGGAAACAGAAAAGGGGACTAACAACAGTATGATGTCACTTAATCTTATGGAGGATTCTCTTCTCTTATAGGAGCTATTGTGACAATCTTGGCTACAATCCACTGAGTGCAGCGGACTTTGGAAAGATCATGAAGAATGTCTTTCCTAACATGAAGGCTCGTCGACTGGGCATGAGGGGCAAATCCAAATATCCTTTAATTCTCATAAACCGGTCAACAAAGTTTTTCTGTGCTTTTAATTGTCTGTGCTTTACTTTATTTTGCCTACATAGTCTTCAAATTGTGAGCAAGTTAGTTGATGCTGTTAGTCAATTGATGACATATAGTAGTGCCATTCAGGTGCCGATATTTGAGGAGGCAGATCATGTATTTCTTCTGCTAGCAATGCGTGATATAAATTTATCAAGTTACTGTAATAAGCTCTTCGTAATCCAACTTTGAATAGAGGTAAGATGAATAAAGTTTGGCTGTTAGCGATTGTTTTATTTAAGACTAAAAGCAAAGGCTGTTTGAATTACAAATATCATGAATAATGCACAGGAAGAGGCACATGATATAATTCATGCACTACAGTGAAATCCAACCTTCTAAAATAATAAAAAAACTTAAAGGAATTCCCCAAAAACTGTGTTAATAGTTTTCAGTTGTGCCAGTGTGCAAAACACATGGTCCTGTGGTGAGAAAAACACTAATGCCTGAGGATTATTGCAGGCAGATTTAGATGAGATTGTTTTTGAATTTACAAATTCAGAATTTCAGAGAAAGAAACTTCTAGAAAAGGATAAGATAAACCAAAATGAGAATTTGGCCAGACCCAACGTAAAACCCACCGTAAAATATTATATGCATGTCTATATCCAGAGTCATTATGTTTCAGACACCTTAACTCCTTCTCACATACTGTTATAGCGGGTTAAGGAAGAAAGCTTTTGTTCACATGCCATCCTTACCCAACCTGGATCTGCAAAAATCTGGTGATGGGGTAAGTTACACTGCAAAAAAACACATGGTAAAATATATTTTAAGAATGGTCTGATGCTCATCCACCTGCTGCGCTCTTCTGTAGTGTGAGCTGATGGAGTCAACGGGCCAGTCCCCGAGCGCTGAGGATGAAATGAGATCTGCAGCCTGTGGACTGGTGTGTGAGTGGGCTCAAAAGGTCCTGAGTCGTCAGTTTGACAACGTGGAGGACCTGGCCCGCTTCCTGCTCAATAGCCACTACATTGGTACTAAATCCATGGCTGCACTCACTGTTATGACTGGAACACCCACAGGTAACAGTGTCCTCTGCTGGTGTTTTATTTTTATTTTTATTTTGTGTGTGTTTGTGTGTGTGTGTGTGTGTGTGTGTGTGTGTGATATTTTAAGTAGTAAAAGCACATTTGTGATTATGCCTCGTGATGGTCACTACTGGACATCATGGTTTACACATCAACACCGTGAAGGCTTAAACGTGTTTTCCTAATGTGATGCTGCATGTGTCTCCTAAAACAGTGCATGCACACAGTTGTCGGCTGTCCATGGTGCTGAAAATATAAATAGGTTAATTCAGCTGTCTGTAAACCATTTGTGGTGGAGAAAATGTTTGCAATGATAAACCTAGTCCATGGTAGAAAAGTATGATAATAATTACCTGGCTAAAATGGCCTACTCCCACTAAACAACTTTATGGAAACAAACATAGTAAATCCATTTTGTGTACAACCTTCAATGGTTTTCTGACAAACTACAATTTACATAACTGGTGACTTTATGGCAAGTCAATATGGTTTAAGATTAGCAACAGTAATATAAAGTTGAGAGTTTTCAATTTTAAACCCTTTTGTACCTTGCAGTTTTAAATACTTGATAATACTGTGCATAATACTTCCCTTGCTTATAACTGTTAAAAACCATGACTGTTGACCTTGCCTGGTTTGAAGTCCTTTGCTTTCATTGACACTCCATCTTTGCTTATCATAATTCTTCAATTTGTTTCTTCCCTCGACAGGAATGAAGACACCAACTCCAGCCTCTGCGTTTGTGCCAACAGCTGAGGCAAACACTTTCCAGCCCCAAGTGAAGACCCTGCCCTCTCCTTCTGTTGATGCAAAGCAGCAACTGCAGCGCAAGATCCAGAAGAAGCAGCAAGAGCAGAAGCTCCACTCACCCCTGCCGAATGAGGTCCAGGTCAAGAGAACGGAGGCCAGTACCCCTGGCCCAACCATCCCCTGTGGCAGCCCTGCTCTGCTCTCCCCTCAGCCCACCATAGGCATCGTGGTAGCAGCTGTCCCCAGCCCAGTTACGGTATTTGGCTGAATTTCTCCCACAGATTATACTCAGATATCTTGAAAAATGTGCCTAAATGTAATTTTATATTCTTACTTTTCTTTCCAGGTACAGAGAGGTAGGCAGTTGATGACCTCACCCAGCCCTGTAGGGACAGCAGAGGGGAAAGTGTTGCCTGTGAACTTCCAAGTGGTCACTCAGTCTCTTAAACAGTCCCCTAAACATCCCCAGAACATCTCAGCTAGTCCTGTGGGTGACCGGCTGGCACGACACGGCACACGGTACGCACAAATTCTGCCCAAGCCCTCTGCCACCAGTGCCATCACGCTGCGCTCACCCCCTACCCTGCTCATCACTAACAGTCCCATAAAAACTGTAATGCCAACTCCCCACGTCAGCTCAGTCAACGTGGTAAAGATGACGGCCATTGCCCTGGCTCCCAACAGCAGCAGCACAACCGTGCGTCCTGCCTCTGCGGGTGTGAATACCATAGCTGCTTTGGACGATCCCCAGCAGCCACATGGTGGGACCTCATTTGCCCCTCAGTCTTCTGCAATCAGACCCAGTGCCCTAGTCTCCACCCCAATCCTCTCCACTGACATTAAAGTGGTGTCTGAAATTGGAAATGACAATAACCCCAACCATGGCACAGAGAAAATTGGTGTTGGGGGCAAAGAGGAGAGAATGGCTAAGTTCAGGGCTGCCAGTGAGCCGAGCTTCCTGATTAAGTGTTCTCCCGGACCAGACAAAGGGTCGAGGATAAAAAGTGACCCCACATCCCCTCCTGTCTCTGTAGCTGTAGCTGGGACTCAGGACAGCAATAACAGTAACTGCCATGACAGTACTTTGTACTTGACTGTTGATAATCAGAACTCCAATGGCAACACAATATCTATAGGCTCATCCGCTGTTACCCCAACAACAAAGGATCCCTGCCTAGATGCCAAGAGCCCCAGGAAGCGCACAGGCCCAGCCGGGGAGTCCCATGTGATTCCTGTGAAGAGGGTGTTTATCTCCCAACAGCCACTGGCTATAATTGACAATCCCAAACCTGGAATCAATGCTGCAGTGAAGAGGATCCCCAGACCGGGAACCCCTGCCAGACCAGAGAGTGCCCCCTGCAAAGTGACTGTGAAACACACCTGCATAGGGCCCACACAGATTCTTGCACTTTCTGACTCACCTATCACACACACTGAGGGTTCCCAGACTATTGTCAAACCCCAGGTTTTGATGGTGAAACGTGAAGACCATCCTCTCAGCACTGATTCCAGCACTGGAGCAGCTGGAAACAACACATCTGATCAGGCGTTGCTGCGGCAGATCACTGGGGACCCACATGCCATACCAGCCAACTCAGGAGCACACGAAGCCTCTGTGATGAGTAACTTAAAGAGCACAATATGGGAGGAGAAAGAGCTTGATGAGCTTCGGAAGCAGGCGTTTGCGCAGCAGATACCATCAGAACACAAACAAGCCCCTACTGAACAACTTTCCATTATAGCTCAACCCCCAGAGGCCTCAGGCCCGCTCACCCTCACGCAGGAGATGGTTGACTTTGCAGGTTCTCAGTCCAACATGGACTACTTTCCGTTCAATGATGATGACATGACCCAGGACAGCATTGTGGAGGAGCTAGTCCAAATGGAGGAGCAGATGAAGCTGAAGGGTCTGTTTGGTAGCTGTGTTGACGTGTCTTTACAAGGCCAGTCAGCCAGCAGCCAAGGCTCTATCCTAAATGCTCATCAGGCTGGCACGACTTTCTTCCACTCTGCCCACAGCAGTACCACTCCTGTCCAAACTCCCACTCCAACACCGACTCCAACTCCGACCCCCACCCCCACCTCTGAAATGACGCTTGGACACAGCCTGACGAGAGAGAGCCCCTGCTCCCGCATGGCTCCCATCACCCCTGTGGATGGAGCCATGGGTCGCCACACCCCCATCAGCACACCACTGTCCAACTGCAGCAGCAGCGTCCCCCCAAGCCCAGTGGAGTGCAGAAACCCTTTTGCGTTCACTCCTATTAACTCAAGCATCACAGGTTATCATGACGCCAGTATTGTTTCCAGCAGCCCTGTTAAGCCCATGCAGAGGCCAATGGCAACACACCCTGACAAGGCCAAACTGGAGTGGATAAACAACCGCTACAACAGCAACTCTGCAGGTCCTTTGCCCAACCATAGCATTGGCATTCTGCCCAGCTACCAAGACCTGGTGGATGACCAGTTTCGTAAACCACATGCCTTTGCAATTCCCGGCCAGTCCTTTCAGGCTCAGTCGAGACAGGATGCTGCTCACTTTGGCCGTTTAACCCCAATTTCCCCGGTGCAGCAACAACAACAGCAACAACAACAGCAGCAACAACAACAACAGCAACAACAACAGCAACAACAGCAGCAGCAGCTGGTAACAGGTGTAACTACTCCCACTAAACAGGAGAGTTTTGCTGTACCTGCACCATTAGACAACAAGGTATCAACCTCATCTGCGTCCAGTACTTTCCGTTGCCGCAGTGTCAGTCCTGCAGTGCGCCAGAGAAACTTCAGTGGCAACACCGGCCCTCTGACCACCACCACCAATACCACCACCACCACCCGAGCGGTGGTTTCACCCTTTAACTCGCCCATCACCTCTGAGGTGCTCAGCATCTTGTCCAACAGCCAGACGGTTGGCTCTGTCCACAGCATGGTCCAGCGAAGCCAATCTGTACCCCTGAACATCATGATGCAGAGTGAAATGCTGCCTGTGCAGGGTCAGAGTAACACCGCCAAAATCACCAATGTTCTTCTCAGCAAGATGGAAGCTGATGGTGATGATTCTGTCCGTGGCCTAGGTATAAACAACCTCCCCTCTAACTACACGGCCCGTATGAACCTCACACAGATCCTGGAGACCACTCCTGGCTTTGCTGGAGGAACTGCTCACCAAACTCAGCTGCCTGTTAGCTCTAGCCCTGCTGCCTTTGAGCTCCAGCAGCATGGCTACCTCACCACTGGCAGTGGAGAACAGGTGAGTTTCTCAACTGGGGACAGCCAAGCACAAGCAGGTCCTGGTGAGCAAGACCAGCAGCAGCTCCAGGAGAACGCTGTGCAGACACAACCACAGCTCCTCCTTCAGAGCACACAGCAGCAGGAGGTAGAGGACGAACAACAGCTGGATTTCAACAACACTGTCAAGGACTTGTTGGGGGATGATGGCCTCAACCCCAGTTCCCAGTTGGTGGGTCAGGTAGCTTCTGAGCTCAACGCTGTGGCGTCTGACTTCTCAAACGACATCAGACTGACCTCAGATCTGTCCAGTAGCATCACTGACCTTAACACGTTGGACACCAACCTGCTGTTTGATCCTAATCAACAGCAGGAACAATATGAAGACTCAACACTGGAAGAACTGAAGAATGACCCGCTTTTTCAGCAGATATGCAGTGATACTGTGAACTCTGGTTTTGACTGGCTAGAAAGCAAAGACCAGCCTACTACAGTAGAGATGCTGGGCTGATGTTATCTTTTACTCTGTGTGTTTTATTTCTGTACTCTGTTGTTTGTTTTTGTGCGTATGTAGTTTATCTGTTTTTAAACTATAGTTTGTTGGGATTTGTCTGGACTTTGCCATTTGTTCTGTTAAAAGTGCCAGGCTTACCAGAAAATCTCTCCTATTGCATTTAGTTACTTCTCTCCTTTTTCATTTGTCACCCAGAGTTTCAATATTTAATCATCTTTCTCCCTCATCTGAAATTAGAAATGTAAGCATTTCAAGTTAAAGTGTGAGTACTTGGTGGCAGCATGCACTTACAAAGAGCAGGTTTGTATGTTATGAACATTAAGAGAAACGTAATCTTCCATGTTATAACCAGTCAATAATGCAATATTTAAATTTAACGGACAGTTGATAAAAGAAAGAGATGGGTAGTAAATTTGGCACAAAAGACCAAAAAAACATATGCTGTTGTCTACTAAATAAACAGTGTGTACAGTTCAAGTTCAACCAAATGGAGAAAATATTGGGTTTGTAGTATATGCACATAATAGTTGTAGTACATTTGCCTGCCATATCTGAATATTATAAAAAGGGTAGCATCTTATGCTGCCAGGTGCTGAATTTATGACATAATCTTTATACTTTATCATATACCAAATCAGTGGAAAACTGATTTACATCTGAGCATTGTCCAAGAGTGAAATGTTCTTAAAGCCTATACTTCTTGTACTGTTACATTTCTTATAAAGGGAGTAGATAAATCAGTAGGGAGAAGATGGGAATTCAGGCCACTTTGTGGACTATACATCGAAAGGAATCAACAACTGTCTGCCTTATTCCCAAAGTCCAAGGCCTTATGCCATCTGTAGAGAGACTGTATATAATATATTGTTAAGAATCTTCTGAACCATCCAGAGCTTCATCATATCAAGGCAGCTGTTACTCTAATATTTTCAGTACTATTTCTTATTGTTTTTGTTTTGCAGTGTTACAATATAGATGTGTATTGTATAGGCTAACGATTACACTGTGTGTGCCCTTATCAGTAATGGATTTAGAGGAATAGAGGAATTGATATACTGTCCATAAACCATGGCAGGCACACTTTCAGTCATGAGATTTTTTTGGCATGCTATACTCCCAGCTTGGATAAGAATATCAATGGTATGGAGAAGGCTTAGTTATATAGGAAGCTAGAGGCTGACATTTATGTATTGATGCCATCTAGGGATCAAGAGGAAATTAAATTATGTTTGTGGAGAATCCAGCCTTATTTCCATACCAAAGATGATCTGTTTCAATGACATAAGAGATTATTACTCATAGAGACACTCCTAGTTAACATTAACAACAACGAGAAACAGGCAGCCTTGGAGATATAAAAGAGTTTTATTGCATTTGAGGAAAAGGGTTAAGTTGCGTAAATCTTATGTATAGTATGTAAATTTGTGAAATGGTCACTGTCCTATGTTTTATAGGTAACCATGGACCTGAAAGCATGTTGAAACCATCACAGCTAGCCAGGTAGGCTATGTGATACAGTAGGATGCTTGCTTGAGTTTTTGGCTATTGTCAATGTTGTATAAGTCATGTTTAAGCTTCATCTGTAAATAGAATAGATACATAGGGATTTGATGTATCAAAACACTATAATATGGCCATTTTTCTAGCTAAGTATGTGCCATTCAAAAGAAAAAAAAAGCTTAACAGATCTATAGTCGGCAAGATACTGTATGTTGTGTGTTACATTTCTGGCTCAATGTGTCGTAAAAGTAATGCTGTCTGGTCTCGCTTGCTGATTTTCTTTTACTTTTTTTCTATTCAAAGATAATAGGTCTCTGCAGTTGCAGAAGTGATGTGTGCTTTGAGCAGGATCAATAGCATGGTATATTGAGAAAAAAAGTTGTGATACTGTTAGCTGGTTGCAAACATCTCTGTGACAGACATTGTGCTCAAAACTTTTCAGCAGACACTGGAAAAAACGATTACTCATGTTTCAACAAACTTTGGAGGTTCACATTATTGCACTAAATTTTTATGAAACATGGCTTTGCCACATCTTTATGGACAAATGTAATGATGGATGCCCACATAAAAAGGAAAAAAAATATTTTTTATGAGAAGATGCGTAGGGAAATTAATCGTCAGAAAATGACTAATTGTCTTGTAGCAAAATGTGCATTAATCTCAGTGAGATACACATTTCTTACTCATTCTCATACATGAGAATATAAAGCATTGAGGGAAAAAAGTTAAACAACCTTTTAAAACCTACATGCTCATTATGTTGATAAATGATTGTACGCACGCATGTGTGATAACTTCTGTTGTACTTTGTATTCTTGGTGACCACTGTCTTCTGTGATTTGGGCAGGTTCTGTTAACCAGACTGGCAGTGCTAGTTTCATGAGTTGCATTACTTTTGTTCTGTGCTGTTTACTAAGTTAAGGTTGTTCTATATGTTATGTTGATAACTGTTTTTTTGTTGATTTTACATATTCTTATTTTGCAAAATGCATTTGTGAAGCGATGTAACATTTTCTTGTAATTTTCCTTAACAATAAGGCACTGATATTTGAATTAGAATGAAGGAAATGCACCTCTTTATGAGTACATGAGCTCCATCAAGCAGTGACTCTGATTCTTTACCTTTGACTGACCCAGAACCAACTCTGTTTGACTATATTGTCCGTTTCTACCAGTAGAAAAAAACCCTCCTCTGTGGTGTTGTCTGGTGTACTGCTTAATGTACAGTAGCTTGTTAATATTGCAAATGCGTTGTTTCTTTTTTCAATGGAAAGTACTCACTGGTGAGATTTTTAAAGTGGTTTTAAAAGCCAATAAACTTTTTTTAAAGAATGTTCTTGTGTGTTTATGTACTGATGATTTTGTATTTTATTGCAGTAAATAAAAGATGCTTCAAAGCATGAGAGAACGTTACCTTACAGGACTTAGTAGTCATTGTACTTTAATATTAGTCATCATTATTATGATTTATTAGCTAATCAATTCCTAAATTAGGTCTCATTGCCAGTGCTGTTAAAATGTCACTGGGTAGTGACAAGATTTTAAGAAAGAAATCTGGGACTTGTATTCAATACAAATATTGCAAAAGCAAGTTTGGTTGGACAGACCCCAGCTTATGACATGATGGAATTGATTTTTCCAAACACGCTAATATTAGTGTTTATTTGCTCTTGGTTAAACACCCCGCACTTAATATCTTAGCGATCGAGTATGTGCAAACTTTTCCATCACCCTCTTGGTATGATGTTAGAGGTCATCAGCTCTTCAAATGACCTCTTAGGTCAGTGGGGGTTGGCCTCGCTTAGAGGCACGCTCTAGCCAATCAGAGCCCAGTTCATTGGTCCTCGTCTTTACTTTCCCAGGACCTCATGATATTCATGACATGTTAATGCCCTTAATCTTATTGATAATGGCCAAACAGCCTAACCTTCAGCCATGTGGAGCCCAGCAGTAACCTCCACACCACAACATTTGGCATTGTGAGCGGACAAGATTTCACAAGCAACACCGGATCATGTTTTCTGTTTGTATACATGTTGTATACGAACAGAAAACATGAGAATGTCAAAAACCAAAGAATGTCAAGCTATAGATAAATTGAGGCAGCAATACAGGCAACTCATGTTTTGGTTTATTTTTGGCCCTTTTTGCATCCTATCCTTTTCACAACTAAAATCATCAGTGGAGGTTTTGTGAGGAAGAAAACATGTTTTTTATCCAGAGAAACAAATGTAATATTTTTCATCCATGCCAGCTAATGCAAGTCAATAATTAAAACAGTAACAAAATGTATGTCAGTGAAGTATTTAATTAATAACCATGGCTAAAGAACTCAAACATAAGTGTTTTTCATAATAAAGATGCATGTTTTTCTCCTGCAAAGAATCCTTAATGAAATAATTTGAAAATCTAAACTATTGAGTAAACACATTATAGGATGTTTTAACCTGATCATTGGTTTTGAGCCTTAAATTTTAACTGCAATGTTTTAAATGATTAAATCAATAGTTAATTCTAATCAATACAGAATTATGCCACCCTCTCCTCATTTGACTGGGTATGGAATTGTGGAGGTGCATGTTTATGACAGTAATCCCTTAAAATTATTACAAGATTCATAGATATTGTGGAGAATACGACTGCAGTTACCTATACCAATGGATGGGAGATGGATTTCACAGCTGGAGCCCATTGTATTGCTATTGAATGAGGGCTGGAAGACGGGACTGTCATTGTCAAAAGGCACGGTCGCTGGATCAATATTTGAATTCATTAGGCAGCTGACTTGCAGCCATCAATATCTCCTCATAATTACCAGGTTTTGTGGTAGAAGCAGATGTCGTCCAGGGTGACCTTATTACCAGCGGCCTTTGGTAACTTATAGTTCACTATGTTCATGTTATTTTGTTGTCTTAAATGATGCACAGAAAAACAAATCTCACAAGGCTAAGTTGCTAAATGGGAAATTAATAGAGATAATTTCTGATTCATTTGTAATTTGAAATGTACTGTATATGTAGGTTATTAGTCTATGGACTTGATCAGAGCTTGACATAGATGTACCTTTCAGCTTTGTAGTTTGTCAACAGAAATAAAAACATGTTGAACAAGTCTAGTCAAATATGAAGCCCACAATCTCAAATTTGTTTCATCCTTAGACCCTCTGTTTGGATAAGGAAAACACCCCTAAAAACCTGTTCAACAGGAATAATGGGGGAAACCTCATGAGCAGAGGAGGGATACGTCTTTCAGGAAAGACTTGCATTATACCTTCTATATAAAGTAGACAGAAAAAGCATTAGTGAAATAACAACAAACAGAATGTGAAAATTATAGGTAGGCTAAATCAAGTGTGAACGCATGAAAACATGTGGATCAGAGAAGACTACTAGAAGCTACTTTTAGATTCACCAGAAAACCTGTAAAATGTTAGTAAGAGAAATGACAGATTACACATAGAAGAGGCAAAACTCAATGACACAAAGTTTAAGTTAAAATGTGCTTAAAAGAGTCTTTTTTATTTATCTCGAATTACGTGAAGATAGATACAAATTATTAGCCAACACAGACCACGTTTGGTTAAAGTTTCCAGGTCCTGTTTTGTGACAATTCTTTCCTGGGGCCCCTGGGGTCACACTTTGCATCTGGACTGTGCTGCTGTGCTGTCTGCGCATGCGTGAGGGGCCGGGGGGAGAGGGGGGGGCTGACAACCCTGTAGAGCCTTTGGTCCTCCGCTGCTGGCATTAGTGATTTGGGGATATACGGACAGCACGCAGGAGAGCGGCTGTTCGCGGTGGAGGAAAATGACACAATAATCCGGATTAATGGCAAAGTTTAAGATGAAAGTCTACCCGGACTGGCTCTTTTTTGTTTTGTTTCTTCCTTTATCAAGTAAGTGTCTTGTTTTAGTTTTATGGGCTGACCTGATATGTGGTCCGCGCACAAACTGTTGATGGCAAAACGTTAACGTTACTGCTGCGTAACGTGAAAGTAAATTAGGTCCGACTGATTCGGATGCTGACTTTATGTCTACTATTATGGCAACGAATATTAAAACACCATCACCTACCATACATCACTGTTTCTGACAGATACATGCTTTTTTTATCAGAATAGCACATCATGAGCTACATCAACGTATTGTAACCACCGTAAATACAGAAATTAATGTCAACAACACCATTCTGTATGCTGCTTTATGATTGTTTTCTGTAAAAATAAATGTAGTTTTCTTGTAATATTTAACTACATGATCTGTAGACTGTGGTATGTCAGATTATAACTAGAGTTATTGTTGTGCCGTAGTTTTCCATTGCTCAGAAACATACTAATGTTCGAATTCTTTTCCTCCAGGTGTTTTGTCTTTCAGCGAGTTGTCTTTCATCACAGAGCCCAGTGATGTTACCTTATTACCAAAGGACCCTGCTGTCCTGGACTGTCAGGCTCATGGGCTGCCTCCAGTCACTATCAAGTGGCTAAAAAATGGAGTTCGGTTGGCAGAAAGTGAGCACATACAGTTTCTGCCCAACGGCTCCTTGTACATACCAAAGATAAAGCATACCAAGGAGGATTCAGATGAAGGATTCTACCAGTGCCTCTCCCAGAACAAATATGGAGCTATCCTAAGCCAAAGATCACGTCTGACTATCGCAAGTAAGTATGGAGCTTAGAGTGAAAGGCATTCTCTGAAGCTAACATGGACTTTATTCCTGTTGTCCACTGTTGTGACCAAGATAAGGATGGCTTAAACTTGTTGGTGATATACACTTTGTGGTGTCAACATGCATGCATTAGAATGGCAAGTTCATGGGTTATTAACCTGGAGATGGGAAGCAGATGTACCACCACCCAACCCTCTTTTTTCTTTACTGAGGAAAAACCTCTAAAGTCTGGGTTTCCTTGTTATTGGAAGTTGTTCAGACTTGGTCATGCTTGAGTTTAAAGCTGTCCGTCCAGTTATACGATCATTTTAAGAGACAGTAAAAGTTAGATGGAGAGTCAATCTAAAAGCTCATAAATACTCTATAAACAGGCAGCCCTGAGTCTGAGTAAACTGTCTTTTCCTTCAAGAAAAACCCCTTCCTTTTTCCCTGTTTTAAGGAAATGTAACTTGCATACTTGTGAAAGTAAGAAACATTGGCAAAAAGTTAGAAATTAGTTTTCTCTAGTTTGTGAGATTGCATTATCACTGGGGCTATGTTCACACTGTGTGTAATTGTTGAATGGTCTGCTACACAGAGGAATCTCTGAAAGGACAATTGCCTTTTAGCCTTTGTTTGGAGTAACCCTGACCGCAAAGAAGAAAAGGCTACTTTTTCAGGGCATTTATTTGTCTACATATCAGGGGACTGGACAGCTGTGTCTATTCAATGGGCCTGGTCTACCATGGACACTTTTCACAGATCCTAGAAAGGATATCCTATGACTGGTGTCATAGAAACTAGCATGGCTTTCTGAAGTATACTGACTTTGACACTGACACTGAAGATAAAAAGTTTGGGGCAATATGTCCCAATACTCCAGAGATTGGGGCAAAATGTCCCAATACTCTAGAGTACAAAACTATGAAGATCTATATCTAAGATATTTATAAATATTAAAATACAAACAGGAAAACAAATTGTATGAGCGTTTAGACCCACCAGTTCTACTCTGACAATGTTGTTGCAATTTTGTCTGTTAAAGGGCAACACAAAAACATATCAATTTTCTATTGGATGACCACATAAAAACCTTCAAAAGTCAAGTTTGGCCTTGCGTCCAGCCTTTGTCAGTGAAAGGGTTAAAGGTTTTTGGTCAGCTGTAGGCGGGGAGTGGAGGATGGGCCTTCTGTGTGCTCCCCTTCTGTCCAGAGGTCCTAGGGGTCAGGGGTGACCAGGGAAAGGCTTTGTGATGTCACAGGCCTGCTCTGGCTGGGCTCCCCTGCTGTTCTTTCTCCCAGCCCACAATCCCTTTCACTAGATCAGTCCCTGTGTTGCCCTGTCAAGCATAGCCCTTTTGTTAAAGAAAGGCCAGTTTGTCATGTGATTGAACAGGCCTGATATTCCAGTAATAGTGATGATCTTTTCAAAACATATTTACATTCGGGAGGTATATTTTCTTCTGTTCTATGATTACATTACTAGTTTTAGCATCTCTTGGTGTCCAATATCTGTCATATATTTCTTACAATATCTGCAAAATAAGCACATATGTGCTTTGCTATTATAATTTAATACTACTGTATGATTTGATATAGGATATAAACAGAATACAAATCACAAGGTTCTCTTTTGTAGACTAATGGTAAACTGACTTTGGTCTGGTCCCAGTTTGGGCTAAAATTGAATACACAGGGCCTTGAAGCAAACTTTGACCTTTTGTGAGAAACCTTTGTGCTGTTTGACCTAGACATTGATTTGTTCTTTATAACAGAGGTGACCATATTAGCAGATCAGTCTGTGCTGGCCCCACCCACCATCTACATCACTGATCCCAGCACGAGTGAAGACGATGTGTTATCTCCCAGTGGAGAGTAAACAAACTTGTTTTTAACTCCTTACCAGGTGCTGAGGGCATTTTATGATGCTCACCAGTCAGCCATATTGTCTGGACACAGAATAGGTGCATCGTTTCCGACTTCATGTTCATTCTGACCATTGGAAGAAAATTAAATGTATTTTGGCATAGGAATTGGTTGTGATGTACTAACCATAAAGCAAAATCTACTGCCATTTCAAAGGATTTAGTTTAGCAAACAAACCCTAAAGAATCATTTTTTCTGTCCCAGGTTAAGGCTAATCCCCTAACACACTTCACATAAACAGGGTTTCCAGTTTATTTGTGTAATATTTATGAGATTAAGTCTTGAATTAAATGATTGCTCTTTCATGTGGATGTCCCAAAGTTCAGGTTTTGAATGTGGAGCTTCAGTGGAACTACAGGGTATTGATTTTCTTTAACATATTATTGACTTCCTGTGAGTGAGGGGGAAGGGAGAGAGTTATCACCTTAATTAATGAAGGTCATTGGTCATATTTTTCTGCAAACAAATGCAGATTGGGGGATTGCTCATTTCCGGTGATTATTGAAAGACCTTTTGGATACACATAAACAGAATGTGACTCAGCAACTTAATCACAGTTGTTTCAGTCATTTTAAAGCAAGTATATTTATAATAATTAATCAATGTCTACATAAGGTCTTAGCAGAACATTTATATATAGCTGTAAAATATGTGCTACATAAATCTGACAAAATGGCTTATTATGCCTCAGTGTAGTGTGTCACCCCTGACTTCTGCAATAAATAGCTTTTCATTTATATATTTGATTTTGATATTTTTATATTCCCAGTATTTGCTGAAAAATCCCTTTCAATGTAAAGTGAATTGATTTGTTTGTATCTATAACAATATATTATTCAGTGCCATTCCTCAATTGATCCATTGATTGGACCAGCTGGTCAGTATGGGACCTGATAGCTCATCTGCACACAAGCAAGATCATGGTGTCTTAAAAAGCTCAATTCCTTTCATAATCACTTAACATCGATCAAAGTCATGTCTTAGCATGCATAATGTGTAATGTGTTACCAACTGTTGAAAGAAAACGCTATACTTAGTAAGTAACAACCACAAATAACTGCAAAATAAATCAGTGGAACTAACCATGTCTCAACAAATACTCACACTTATAAATTAGGTTTAGTTGAAATATTCTACTGGTGATATTTTGGAGTTGATCAAGTTTTTTTTTCACAGGTATCTCAAAGTTTGTGTTACATCCTGTGCCTATGCTGGTGACTGTGGGCTTAGTGGCACGGTTCTCCTGTGCTGTCACCTCCAGCCCTCCCGCCACAATCACCTGGGAGCTCAACCAAAGCACATTACCATTACAAACAGACAGGTACCTGCAGACACGCCTGGAGCGATTTTAGCCACCATTAACGTTTAGTCCAGTTGTTTTGTGAACAGCATGTTGTTTTTAATCCAGTAGTTGCTCGTAAATGCTTATACTGTGTACATACAGTATACCCGCTAGTCTGACCCTAATGTAACCATTGTATGTTCCCAGAATAACGGTTTTGCCAAATGGAGTCCTTCAGATACACAATGTGCAATTGGAAGATGCTGGACAGTATCGATGTGTGGCATCTAACATTGGTAGCCTTTTGAAGAGTAAAGAGGCCACACTGACAGTCAACCAAGGTACAGAGACAGCATTAACTGGATTTTAGGAATGAGCATTGAGCCATCACATTATATAGGGAACGCTGAATTGATTTTTAACACTGTCCTCTTCTTTTTAAGGTGTTGACCCTAAACCATCTCAAAGGCCCAGAATCATTGCCGGACCTCAGAATGTCACAGTTTCTTATCACCAAACTGTGGTGCTGGAGTGTATGGCCACAGGCAATCCCTGGCCCATCATCTCCTGGAGCCGTGCTGACAGTAAACCCATCGATGTGTACAAAGCCAAAGTGCTGGGCAATGGGAACCTGGTTATTACTGATGTCAATTCCAAGCACAGTGGCGTGTACCTCTGCAGGGCAACCACCCCTGGAACCCGCAACTACACTATTGCTGCAGCCAACCTCACAGTTCTAGGTACAGTTACTCTCAAGTAGTTATTCAGCATTGGTTCTCAGACTACATCTCCAGGTCTTCTTCTTATATTCCATATGCCATTACACAACAAAAGCTTTTGCAGACGTGAACTAAGTTTTATATTCAGAGAATAATTCCATACTTGCTTGTAGAGAAAGCAGTAGGTGCAAGGTTCCCTACAATTAGTGTTTTGTGGGTAAATTAATTGAAAACAGTACACGACAATAGACGTGTTTTTATCACTTGTCTTTTTCACACCTCTGTTTCAGTGCCACCATCCATTATCGAGAGGCCCGAGAGCCAGACCCGTCCAAGAGCAGGCACTGCCCGTTTTATGTGCCAAGCAAATGGTGTGCCCCCTCCACGCATCAGCTGGCTAAAGAATGGAGAAGACGTTCACTTAAATGGGAGGATTAAGATGTACAACAGGTATTGCAATCAAACATAACTAAGTACCATGTAAAAAACCTTTCTTGATTGAGTAAAATGAAAGTTCTTGAGTTTAGTACTGATTGTTAATACATTTTTTAATTGTTTCACAGTAAATTGGTGATTACCCAGATCATCCCTGAAGATGATGCCATCTATCAGTGCATGGCAGAGAGTGAACAGGGTTCTGTCCTGTCGTTAGCTCGCCTTATTGTTGTCATGTCCGAGGACAGGCCCAGTGCACCAAGAAATATTCATGCTGAGACCATCTCAAGCTCTGCCATCTTACTGGCCTGGGAGAGACCTCTCTACAATGCCGACAAAGTCATTGCCTACTCCATCCATTATATGAAGGCTGAAGGTGAGACCCAGAAAAATCCAGTTCATTCTTTTTCAGGTTTTTCATTTGAGCTTAAAAACACTATTTGTGAACTGGGAAGGTGTAAAAAGATCCAGGATGGAAACCACAATACGCTATCTCACTCTCTCACATGTGATCAACTTTCTTTGGTGAAGGCCATCTGTTGTTACTGCACAGAGCAGAGGTCAAGGAGGACTCAGAATGGCAACTTCACGGGAATAACAACAGGCTTAGCCAGTCCATTGTCCACTCCCCAGCTCATTCTGCTTGCAGTTAAAGGGACAGGGTATCATTTTAAAAGCCTCAAATTTCTTGCAAATCAGTCACATCAGGAGATATTTAACTTTTACCATTACATTGACAGTTAAGTAATTCTATTAAGTCAAATCTGCCTTTGTGCTAAACACATTTGTAGATGTTTAATTAGGTTTGCTTCAAGAGGCCTGGAGGCAGTTATGTGGCTGTGGCTTGTGTTCCAACTGTTTATATAAAAGATGAGTGACACTCAGAAACTACAAGCATCAAGCCTGTTAAAACACTGACTGTTTACATGGTACATGCCTGGCAACCTTTCATAGAAGCCCCTTCTTCTTTGGATAATCTTAAGCTATTTCCTAACCTGCTTTATGATCTGCTTCATGTCAGGTCTAAACAACGAAGAATACCAAGTTGTTATTGGCAACGACACAACCAGCTATATCATCGATGACCTTGAGCCTGCTCGAAACTACAGCTTTTACATCGTGGCTTATATGCCAATGGGAGCCAGTCGTATGTCAGACCAAGTCAGTCAACACACCCTGGAGGATGGTAAGCAGAGAGCATTGAGACTCCCAGCATTCCTTGCAATAAATCACTCTAGTAGTTAAGCTCACATGCATGCAAGTGATGTGAGTACAGAGCACATTTTGAGAAGAAATAATTGGGCTGAGCATTCTGTTGTTAGAACAGTTTTCTACTCACAAACAGCAATTATGTGTGAATAATAAACTGAAAATAGTTTAGCGTTTTGCCATCATGTTTATATTCTGAAGAAATTCATAACCACATCACTGTCAATGATATATATTTTATACTTGTCTTTCTGCAGTGCCTTTGCGTACCCCAGAGCTAAGTCTGACCAGCCAGAGCTCAACAGATATTCAGGTGACTTGGCAGCCACTGCCCGCCAAAGTGAGTCGGGGCCAGTTGTCTGCATACAAACTATCCTATCGTACAGCTGCGGACAGCACTGTCACCTCTGTGGAGCTACCTCAGAACAGCACTGAATATCTGCTGAAGGGCCTGCAGCCTGACACCATCTACCTGCTCCGCATGGCTGCAGCCACCCGTGTCGGCTGGTGTGAGCCATCTGCATGGACCTCACATCGGACACCTAAGACATCCAGCAGCAAAGGTAAACCTACAGAAGGCTGAAAAGGAAATGTTGTCATACATTTTTTAAAGCTAGAGATGCAAGGCTGTGTTATTCTTATCTAGGCAATCTCATGTAATACAATATCATCACATGGTTATATATAAATATATATATATATATATATATATATATATATATATATATATATATATATATATATATATATATATATAGCAGGGTAAGAAGCAATCAACAATTAGACGCTATTGATCACAAAGTGCTGAACATGTAACTGGCTATGCTTTTGCATTTGCTACATTGTTGTTTTGCTGCTCTTAGAATACCAGGAGGATCACTAAAGCTCATGCAGAGTGGCCAGCCTATGACTGGAGTTTGCTCTTGTAGCATTGTCCCACAGTCTTTGTGTTGGTTACCCAGGAACCTTTGCCCTTCACTGTCAGTGATGTGAGAGTGGCCTCAGTCACGGGTCATAAAGAGAGGGCCTCAGGCATCTATGTGGTGGAAAGAATAGCCTCTTTTCATGGCCTGGTGTGTTGGGGGAGGCTGTTTGTCCAAACACCAAAGCTGGACTTCTTGTTTTCAAAATTTGGCGTGTATATTTAGGTGATGTAGAGCTGCACAGCAGAATTATAAGTATAGTTATGTTTTATTTGAGAGCAAGGTTAGAACATGAATACTAGTGAATGAACAGTATTCTAAAATGTTATGTGTATTGGTGCCATAAGCAGCTTAAATTATAACTTTGTCACACCCAAGCCATTTTGTTGATGAGATGACCTTCCATCCATCCATCCTATTTCTATTTTCTGTGTCCTGTTATTTTTTTGTTCAGTCCTACTTTGTGCTCAGCAATATTTTGAATATGTGTATTGATCCCATGTCTGCTGTCTCTGCCCCATAGTGCCTTCAGCCCCTACTCTTCAACTTGAGCCGCTTAACTGTACCTCCATTGTGGCACGCTGGCAAACCTCCCCACAATCTATGGCTGTTCAGGGTTACCGCCTGTGTTACCATGAGGAAGGCCAACCAGAGCAGCCCATCATCAAGCTGCAGGCTCAAACCTATACCTACACTATCAGTGGCCTTGGTGAGTGATGCACGCTTGTTGTCATAGCTGTCTAGTTGTGAAATGATGGGATAGTGGAGTGAATGAAAAACATAAAATATTTATATTTGACAATAGTGCTTTTCTGCCATCTAGACCTGTAAAATTGGTGTAGAGACAACAGAGAGTGACCTCACTCAAATGGGTCCCAATTTAATTCAGTGGGCAGTTGGAAGCTACATTTGCATTTTCACCCTCTGTCTTGATCAATATGGGCTGACCCCTCTTGCCTAACCAGCAGCCCCTTCCAATCTGGCTGTGGTTGTGTGTGAGAGCAGGCTCCCAGGGTTAGAGGTCAGGATCCAGATGTCCCTCCCACCACCGTTTCCCATCCTAAGGCTTGCATAATTACCCCAGGTCATTGTGTTCTATCCATGGCCAGACCTGCCCTGTAAGACCCTGGCCACTACCTCCTTTAACTGGACATTGAAACACACAAACAAAGACCCCTGGGATTGGTCAAAGCTGGACCAAGCCACTGACCTCTAGCTGTGACAGCAGTCCTGGATTAGGACCCTGCCCCCACCGGTCATCTGTGCTGTTTATTTATATAACCCACAGCATGTATGAACCAGAGCCATACTGATTAAAACTGTTAACCATAATCATTTTGTCTGATGTGAGAATTTAAGCACAGTGTGGTTCCTGCGCATTTCATACTCAAAAAGGAGATCGTTAACCGTTTTTTGTAGTAATAACTTGCTAGATACCATGTAAAACTCTTCAGTATAATTCAATATTGACAATCACACAAGCTGCTAAATATCACTGATAAGTTCTGTTTTGGAGTCATGTTTCTTTCTGTTTTCCTCCAAGTTTAAGACTATAACACAAGGCCAGTAGGAAGGATGTGAAAGGGGGAACAAAAGGGGCCCAGCTCCTCTCCCACAGTCCTGCGCCCAGATTCCTTCTGTTCTATCATAGCCTGACCTGGTGACCCGAGTCAAACCCCCCTAGTCCCATGGGCCTAGGACCCCAGCAGCTGAATGCTGCCCCTGGCCCAGCCCCCACAGCAGGCCTGGACACACAGCCTTCACTGGTCAATACCCATAGGCTGACCTTTCACACTAGAGGCATAAAACAAATCTCCCTAAAAACGTCCCCATTTAAGAGCTGATGCAATGGAAGCTTCTCAAGTTAAAATGTGTTTTAAATTGATTTCATTCTAACTTTGATTCCATATTTTCAAACAAAAGCTTCCTGTCCCCAGACCTCAATGATCTTTTGATGCTGTTTAACCAGTACTGGATCCCGCCTTATTTGTCTCATAATTACTTTGTACTTTAATTTTATCTTTTACCTCATCTCACCTTTGTTGGTCCCCTCAAATTTTGTGATTTGTTTGTATTGTGTTTTGAAGACTACCTAGTGCCGATAGGCTTTCATAGCTGTTGATCTTTACATGCTTTCAAAAGGGAATGACAGTATCATAGATACTATCATATCATAGAGCTTGTTGATTGTGTCAACATATTTACTTGGCCTTGGGTCTGGATGATCTTTCTCATGCTCCTTACACATGACAATGCGTGATAAATGAGAGGTCCGGGTGACTCAGGAGACCTTGCATTGTCAATGCATCACTTTTGGTATTTTAATGATCTTTCAGGGTTTAAAATTACCAACCAAACCCTCTATTGGATTATTTATTTAAAGTAATTTATTGTAATATCAGTTTGACCAACCTTCAGTTTTAGTTTTAGCAACAAGGGTAGAAATGGCTACAAATTGATTATTTGTGTTCCAGATCCAAGGAGAAAGTATCATGTCAAGATTCTGGCTGTCGGTCAAGCTGGAGATGGCTATCAGACAGACCAAACTATTAGTACTCCAGGATGTGTGTGTAAGTACTGTTCTCTGTTGCTTATTTCAAAGGTATTACAATTTATAATGGAATTCAGAAATTTAAAAAAGTGACAAAAATATGCATTTTGTTTTCCATTATTTAGCGGCTAGAGACCAACTGGAAGTAGCTCCTCCACCTCCAGACCATGTGACTGTCTTGGCCAACAATTCATCTGCAGTGTCTCTACGCTGGAGCCATCCTGCTTTCTCCTCTGGAAAGGCTGTTAGCTATACAGTCCGTTGTACACCTGTGGGCACCCACAACGCCTCTGCTATACGCTACCTACAAACGTAAGCTGAGAACGGCCAAAACATTCAGTATTTTACCTCTGGCATGGAAGAAAAGAAGATTTTTTGATTTGGTTGCTTAGATATGTTTGTGATATTACACTGCACGTTTGCAAATTATGTGTGGATGCCGCCCTTGTACTTTTTATCATTGGCTGTTAGTTAGTCACTCTGGATTATTGTCTGCCAAATGCTCATAGCATATGAATGATGTCTGTCCACAGTACCAGACAGAGTGTGATGGTTCAGAATTTGGATCCAAACACTCGCTATGAGTTTGTTGTGCGTCTCCATGTGGACCAGATGTCGAGTCCCTGGAGTGCTGTTGTTTACCATCAGACTCTGCCAGCAGGTAATAAATTGCTGTAAATTACTTATCATTTTGCCCTGACTATGTTGCTGTTTATGTATCCCATCATTTCCTCAACCGTCCAGACTCAAATCAGATAACTGCATATTTCTCAGTAAATTTCTCAGCAAGTATTGTGGAATGTACTGTGAATGTGGTTTCTCTATGCACAGCACCTAGCCAACCACCTGGAGGAGTGCGTGTAACTCTGATCGAGGATGACACTGCTCTGGTGTCCTGGAAGGAGCCCACAGAGCCCAATGTGGTGGTTACACGCTATACCATCCTGTACGCTTCCCAGAAAGCCTGGATGGCTGGACGCTGGCAAATATTACAGAGGGAGGGTAAGTTGTGGACTGGATCACGTTATTTGTAAAGTCAGTGATGCAGAAAGTATTTTTGGGGAATTATGTGTCCCGGCACTACCTCTTACAAACACTTATAGTAACGGTATTGCAATTTTAGACAGATATACTATAGCAGAACATCACGTAGATAGCTAGTTGAAACGATGAAGTAATGCCATGAAAGAGATTTTAGAAATTCCATTAAGCACTATAAACTAACCATTGAATATATTTAAAGCTTTTGTATGCCCCATAGTGTGAGTATTGGAATGTTGTAGGGCAATTTTGAAACAAAAGTTGTTTCCAGGAAACATTTCAATATATTTTACCCTGTTGAATGTGTATCTTATAGGAACCTTCTCTCACCACAAGTTATAGTGGATTGTATCAGTTTTCTGTATTTCTTATTCTTGCTGTGTGTTTCTGGTTTTGTTTACAGGAAGCCACACAATGGCCCTGCTGGAGAAGCTGGAGGCGGGGAATGTCTACCTGGTGAAAATCTCTGCCTCTAACCAGGTCGGTGATGGGCCTTTCTCTAACATTGTGGAGCTGGCACTGAGGCGTGGGAACACCCACCGCAGCAAGAACCCCAGGCACTCTGCCAGCTTCCCACATACAACAGGTAAGCATCAACACTATATAGAGCATACAATATAGAGGCATCTCATCTTGATGAGTTGCTTTATTTGTAATATATCAAGCTGCTAGTTATGTGGCATTAAGTTTATAATAATAGTAATGTAAAAGTAGAGCCATACTTTGGTGTTAGTGTTCGTAGCTTGAAAAAGAGATGGTTTGAATTTCTTTCAGTCTATAATGTAATATTAGGTTTGGGATGCCATTTAGTGTCTCTAACTAGCCTGACAAAATCTTTGCTAGCTTTGTTAAATCTATGTATCTTGTGTTGGCAAAAGTGTATTTTTACAGTGAAGTGATATGAGTATAAATAAGTAAATGAAAGTTCCTCTATGTTTTTTCTGATAAAAGCTTAGTGTACTTTTTAATGGACGTCAAGTCCTGCACACAGTGTTGACCATGAACTGCAAACAACAATAGATGAATGTGAAGGTTTGTTAAACAGCAGTTTCTAGACTGACAGTTAGGGCTGAGCGATATGGAGAAAATCACATTTCAAAATGTTTATGACCAAATACCTTAATATTGAAGACGCAACGATATTGTAGTGTTGACTATTGGTGCTTTCACAAAATATTTACAAAATTAGATTTTTGAGAAATAATCATCAGTAATGTGGATAAAATGACTAAGTGGGTAAAGGCAAATAATAAAACAGTTAATGACAACTTTACTGTAATGCAGCCTTTAAAACAGAAAAAGACAACACCTATGCCATATTACAATATCCAAAATCTAAGACGATATCTAGTCTCATATCACAATGTCAATATAATACTGATATATTGCCCAGCTCTACTGACAGCATTAACTTCTGTATTCCTTCAGCGTTATCGCTCCTTTGTGTGTTTATTTATTTTCTCTAAATAAGTGTAGCTAATGTGTAATTATTTCCTATCTGAAACACTGTTGTTTATCTTTCAGTGTCTTCTGATGGTATCTACCACATAGACCAGAGGTCTATGACAGGGATCATTGTTGGTGTGTGCATCGCCTTGGCCTGTATTGTTATGTGTGCCTTAATCCTCATCAGTAAGGGCAGACCAAGGTAATAACCATAATTATTTGTAATAATGAAAAACATAAACAATTAGTTTTTTTCTGACATCCGTTTGCATTATTATCTTTGTAATAGAAAATCCTTCAGTCACAAAGTAATTGCTGTGGGAGCTGCTGAAGGTCCACATGCTGGTTTGTCCCTGCCTAATAACCACCATACAGAGAATGCTGAGGCCCTCATACCCATGAAAAGTCACCGCTTTTTAGATGCCAAGGTGAGATAAAGTGATGGCCTTTCTTGTTGAAGAAATAGAATTTTAGGTTTCACAGCTACGTATGTTTGATGTCCAAAAGAGCACAGAACCGTAACAAAAATCTATAGCTCTCATTCATTTTCTTATTTGTCCCAGGGTGGAGCTAATATGGTCATAAATAGTGCCAGTCAAATCACCAGCACTAATCAAAGCAAGAGATGGCTGCTCTTCAAGAAGGCAATAAGGAATTCAGCTGAAAGTGATGTAAGTGATGCTACATTATTCTGGTCAATCAGCTTTCTTTTCAGTCCGATTCCAGTTTTTAATCTTAATTTCAATTTTGTCTTCACTGTTTCTTTAGGCTGAGAGGAAAGCCAACTTGTATGAGGCTGGGAAAACTGTTCTGAGGTATGAGGGGCAGTTAGGTTCAGCGCCCCTGCCACCTTCGTCCCGAGAGATCATCTACGGACCTTATCACTCAGAGAGCTCTCACTCCAGTGAGGGCAGCCAAGAGACGGGAGACTCTGGACACTACTCCAACGAAGAAAGCAATGAAGAGATGAGCAACCCTTCAACCAGCCAAAGCTCCAGACCTGAATCTTTTGGGCCTGACAATGGTACCACTGTAGCTGAGCTGAAGCAGTCTTTTGAAGTGGAAAATGAGAAAATGCTGAGCCATCCTTTCCATCACACCGCCCCTGATGCTATCCGGTTCTGCTGCACCTCAGAGGGTTCTCATCCTGCCCTGCACACATCCCAAGCAGTTGGCTCCTGACATCGCCCAGCCTGGATCTACTCCACTTCTACCTCTTGGCTTACTGAGTTGAGCCCCTTGTTTATTTTTTGAGGCACAAGGGATCAGGGAGCCAGTCGCTGCGATGGACAAAATGTGCTTTTGCTTCGGATCTACCTCAGGATTTTGTATGAATGTTTTTTATAACATTTTATTTCCATTTTTTTTCTTTCTACCTGTTTGTCTGTGTTTGGTGTTGTCTGTCCTAAACCAAAGCTCACCCATGATGAATGTTAAAAAGAATGTCAAAAATGTACAGTGATACATTTTCATTACATTGAATTACTTTCCACTGGAACAGAGGGTGTAATTGGGCCCTGTTGACTGATTATCTACCTCTGTGTTCTGTGTATACATTACTACCTCCTTTTTACCACATATTGTGCAGTAGAATCTCAGACTCTGGAGACAAGGTGAAAATATGTCATTGCCATGTCTGTTGGGGGGTGTTATTATCTAGAGGTCCTCGTTTTTTCATTTTTTATTCTCTGAACTTTTTATTTTCACGGTTGAAAGAGCTTTCGTTTTCCATTGTTTGTCTTTGAATGATGTACGTTGTGTTCTGAAAATAAGTGCATTAGATATTGTCAAACTATTTGAGCTATCATACAATATCGTTTGGCATTTCCAGTGCACTGAACTCAAAGCTTTAACATGGCCTTAATATCGAAAGGGCTTTGCATACTATAGAAGAAGAGATCCAAAGACGGGAACAATTGTACCCAAAGAGTTTTTTGATAATACAATAGATATTCTAATGCAACCAAAAATATAGACATTAAGAGTGCGTTTGCCAAAATATTATTCTTGCCAATGATGTAAATTTCCCTTAGAATGGTGGTTTGAATGCTTTTCTCAATGTACATTTTCTTGATGCTTTATTCAGGTGAAAGCTTTATCACAAGTCTCTCCGGCTTGTGTTCCATTTGCCTTGTAGACCATTGCTTAACGCAGCGGTGATGCCGATGCTATTATCCAAAGAGTTGTCTCCTTCCTCAGATGGGTGTGGCTTTTCATTCAATTGATCCTTGGTACTATAAGGTGGACATTTTTGACACAAGACCAAAGATCAAGCTTGTCCTGCCAATGATAGATGATGATATTTATTCTTTGTTTAGTGAATCATCTGTTACCGATCACCAATATTGCTGTATGGGGAAGAATTCTCTTTTACTCTCCATAATAATTCCTGTCCAGGTGTGACAATGAAGGATTCTGACTATCAAAATGGAAACCCTATGTGGGAAGAGCAACATAATCAATTTTTATATCTTTGTAATACAAATAATCCTAACCAAAGAAATTTGAAGTCTCTGTTATTTAGTGATTTTCTTTGGTTTTCATTTACATTATTTGCATTTAAATGTGATATAATTTCCAATGGTTTTGATTGCTAGAAAAGCTTTTTCACAGTTTTTTTTCAAAGCTTGAAATGTTAAACTATTCTGCTGTCTTTTTATCACCATGATATTTTACCCGAATGATACTTACGTAGGTTATATTGGAAATTCTTTTAATTTAGATTGTCTTTTTAGCATGATGTAAACAAAACATTTCCCAATTTAAATGTGACATTTTAATAAATGAATAAGGCTGGTGTCAAGTTAAAAGTTTCTCTGTGTAATGCATTAATATAAAAGGTTAATTTTTAGAGCCACAGATCATTTTCTTCCTGACTCAACTCAGATTCCAAAAATAGATTTACACTGTAGACTTAAATGTTAATATTTAAGTTACATTTTTTTACATTTCTGCTTTTAAATACAAAACTACATCTTTTAATCCCAAGTGAGCATCAAAACAAATGTTGCAACAGACTTTTTTGATACTCTCGACATGATCCCAAATACTAGATAATAAAATTGTTTTTGAAAAATGTATTTTGCGTTGCACTTTTTCTTCTTGGGTTTGTGTGTGTGTGTGTGTGTGTGTGTGTGTGTGTGTGTGTGTGTGTGTGTGTGTGAGCTTTTTAAATATTTAAGAGAAAAGTTAAGATGATAAGGAATATTGAATAACTGTTTGAATAACAGTGTGTAAGTTTAAACAATAGCAGCGTGTTAGAAACAATAGAATGGGCTTTAAGATGGGTGACAAACTATGCAATTGTTTACCAGATGTTCAACAGTGAGTAAAGGTTTTAATCTGGCTGTCTTCACCCACCTTTTAAGCCTTTTTATAATGAAGAGTTAGTTACAGTATTTCTTCTATGTTGGTTCATTCACCATGTACAAATACCAGCACATCACCCTTTTGTTACAAAGAAGACAATGCAGCTTGATTCACTGAAAAAACAATACCTAGAGGTGGACACAAATATGTGCACCAATGCAAGTCTTCCTCAAACCTGGGGAAAACACTGAATGTAGTGATGATGGATATTTGTCAATTATGGATTATTAAAAAGACAGGCCATTATGAAATAAGAACAACGTTTTTAAAAGGGGCATATCACAATAAATAGCTCTCTACTGAAGTAAAAGTGAACTCCAATAAAACTGCAAATCAAAATTTGAAACGAAGAAAATGTAATAGTAATGAGTTAGGTCATTACTTTATTTTACAAGTTAATGGTTTATTTGTATACTTTACTCCTTTTATTCACATGGTTATTTATTTCATAATGTCTTATTTTTTATATATATTCCAAATTTAACACTCATCATGGACTGTATAAAAAAGGTCAGAATGGACAATGTGAGGTAATAATATCCTTTGGTTATTTTCCACCATACTCACTTTTTCGGCAAGAGAAAAGTTTACAACTTGATTATTAATGTAAAGCATTTTAGTTCCAAAAAGTGGCAGCAATACAATCTTATGGATGCCGATTGCCGTGAAACTCTGAAATTGAAAGAAGAAACGTTGACCGAGGGTTCAACAGGGGGCAGTCACACTCCACCAGGCGCTTTCAGCTGCCGTTGTCTAAGAAGAAGAAGAAGAGGAAGACGGGTGGTCTTGTTTTTATCGGTAGTCGCACGCAGCGTCGCTGCTGTGAAAATGCGCATCGAAAAATGTTATTTCTGCTCGGGACCAGTGTATCCCGGGCATGGGGTGATGTTTGTACGAAACGACTGCAAGGTATGATGCTGTGTTCCTGCCCGAATAACCTTGTAACTTGAACAGAAGCTGGTGTTTGACTGTCAGGCTTCGTCCGTTGGCTAGCTGGCTAACATTAGCTTGCTAACATAACGTGCTGTAGCCGCTCACGTGGGATCAAGACAAGATTTTAGTTTCAGACAGACTGTAACAAACTCAACGTTATGATTAATTACCTCCGTGCGTAATCATTAAAAACGTGGAGTTGAAACACATGAATTGAACATAATATTTTTTGGAAATGTTATCCATGCTGCCTTGAATCAAAATCGAGTTAATGAAGAGCCCGGACATTTAGCTAGCAGGGCCTTGGGTTTTCGTTGTGGAGTAATTGTTGCGCCCTCGCTGTGAATACGGGGACACTGTGGACAAATCAAACACCCCCACAGTTATTGACGTGAACATTATTCTATCTTTGTGAAGCTTAGATTGCTGAGATTGTGTCAGCGATATTTTTAAATGTATGTATTGTTTGAGGCCTCGATATTACGCAGCATTAGTTGTTTTACAGCAGACAGTCACAACAAAGATAAAAACAAACTTACCAAGGGTGATATTCAAGGGCTAATAATAATCTTTTCGAGAGTACATTTTATAGTCTTAGGTCTCAGCTGGACACATTGTAATGGCCACACTGTTTTCTAAACCTTACCTCAAACATACCTTTAGAATTTCTTTACCGCAGTTACTTACCACAGAGGATTTCTTTCTTTTTTCAAATCTGTTAAGTGTCTTTGAGTGTTGAAAAAAGTGCTATATAAATAAAATGCATTATGGTAATACTGGTGTATCTGTAATAAGTCAAGTCAACATTGATGTCAATTCTGTAATGTGTGCCAGACATTCAGATAACTCGAAAATACGTTTCTCTCCAACCCAATATATAATGCGATAATATCTGATGATATGCTGGCCGATATTAATACAAATGTATAAAGATTAGGCGTGTGTACATTTCAACAAATGCAATATCAAAACTTCGGAATGTTTCAAATTTGCTCCTCAACTTTATAAAACCATATTATATTACAATCCCAGACTCCTTTTTAATTCCTCTGGCAGAAAAAAAAAATGCTTACAGGTATACCTTTTAATACCCATTTGAAGGCCTGTGGATTCTTCTTGAGTTCAACCTCAAATTATGTTTTTTTTGTCCCTTTTTTTTAAATATATGTAGTCATTCAGATTCTGCAGATCAAAATGCCACAAGAACTTCAAGAAGAAGCGTAACCCAAGAAAAACCAGATGGACCAAAGCATTCAGAAAGGCATCAGGAAAGGAATTGACAGTGGTGAGTTGTTTATTCATGGAGCAATATCTCTGTCATACATTTGTTTTACTGTTACCTATCCAACAAACATGCTCTCTTTCAGGACAACGCCTTGGAGTTTGAGAAACGTAGAAACATACCTGTTAAATATAACCGGAATCTTTGGGACAAGACAGGTAATGTAGAATTGTATTTCTTACATATACAGTTACTTGCTTTGAAAATGTTTTGTCATTTTATTTTTGAACTGAAGATTAATTTGTCACTTTTAATTTATAAAGTGGAAGCAATGAAGAGGGTTGAAGAAATCAAACAGAAACGACAGGCAAGATTTATCATGAACAGGTGAGCAAACCTTTTTGTGTTCATTCTTGGGTGTATCTTTTGAGTTAACTTTTTTGCATCGTACATTGGCCATTTCATTTCAAACAATTTTTCCACAACATGTCTGGTTTTGACAGTGTTTGGCTCACCTCTTACTGTTTTGTCTCCACTTTATAGATTAAAGAAGGGCAAACAGTTGGAGAAGGAAGAGGCCATCACGGAAGTGAAGAAAAATATTCACCTTATCAAAGCACCACATGCAGGTAAGACTTTTTAAGACTCAATAGTATAGGTAACAACCAGGTTATACATCAGAATCTTAATTATAATTATGTACAAGGAATTTAAATTGGTGACAATGATTTTGCAAACTGCACAGCACATTGCTTTTTTAGTAGAAAGTAGACAATGCAACTTAATACACTAAATAAACAATACCTTGAGGTGGACACAAATATGTGAACCTATGTGAGTCTTCCTCAAACTTTGGGAAAACACTGAAAATATTGATGGATATTTGTCATTTATAGATCTTTAAAAAGAAAATCCATTTGGGGGAAAATAAAATACTCTATAATGAATAGGATTAGTCTGTGATTTCAGCATTCTTCAAACTCTCTCTGCTTTGTTTTTTACAGGAAAGGCCAAACAATTGGAAGCCAAAATGGTGCAGAAGTTACAAGAGGACGTGGACATGGCGGATGATAACTAATCTTATACCCAAGGAGTTTTGTTTGTGTGGTGACTTCTGTGAGCAAGTTGGCCTCGTACTATATTGTACTTCTGCTTTGGAATAAAATATCCAAATGGCTGATGATGGACACAGTAATGCATTCAGTTTTGTATAGCTGTATGAGGACTAAAAGCATTGATCTAATAAAGATCTTCCTCCAAAGCAGCAGCGATTATCCACATAACTCCCAGCAATTTTTTTCCTGTGTGTAAAGAATTTACTCTATCCTGTTGCATAGTAAACTGTATTACAGTAATGCCGACCATGTTAAAAGGTAACCAACAAAAATGTAATAAACATTTGTTTTTCTATGACTTTGACCCAATACAACTATGACCATTGCTAAATTAAAATCTAAGTTGGTGCCATATCAATAAAATGTATTTGTCAGAAGTATGACAAACTATAACAAATTTTACGTTTACTTTTTAATTTCTCGTGTTGATTGTGTTAGTATGAAGACCATTATGGAGAAAGACAGGTTGTCTGCACTTACCTACACTGTACACAAATGTAATGTGTGGAATTTAAGCACATCATTGAATAGAATTTACATGTCTAACATACTGTAAGTGTAGTGTTTGCTATCAGCAAAAAACAAACAGTTGGCCTATGTTCATCATGTCAGTCCTTTAACCACAAGTTATCAGACCAACTGATTCACTAAATGAAAAATGCATTTAAAAGTGCATTTGTTAAACAATTTTACCTTTCCTATAACGGTGTGGTAAATCTTTGCGAGTAGAGGCATACTGTCTCTGATCTTGTCCCCCCCCCCCCCCCCCCCCCCCCCCCCCCCCCCACCAATACAGTACAACCAAAAGTATGGATTAAGGTGCTTTGACTAATGTTGTAAAAGTTAGTCTGATTACCGCCTTTGATAGCATGTGGACTATTGAAAAGAAATACTATGAAAAATAAATGCATAACCTTTATTTTCTAAATGTTTTTAAAAATGCTTACTAATTGATCTGCCTAATGTATAGATTGTGTTTTACTGAAGCAAGAGTCAATAGAAAGTCTTAGGGAAACGTTCATTTTGGGTGAAACATTTTCACCATAAAATGTACAGATGAAGATTTGGTGTCCATGCACTTTCAAAGCATAGAGGCATGAATTAACGCAACATGTTGTATAAAAGCACATTGCATGTCATCTCCTTTTTAATGCGATTTTTACTGTACAGATTGTAAAATTATTGTAGAAGACTTAAGGTAATATTTAATACTATTGTCGCGCTTGACACTAAAAGGATCTGATGGTCCCAGTCTGCCTCCCATCTGCATCTCTGGCATCGATTCCTTGGCCTGTTGCTGGACAAGCTGCATGACAGGCTGCTACCCTCGCCCAGTCTCTCTCAGTGCCACCTTTTATCTTCCAGAAAGCTGGTTGAAGGGCTAACGTGACGTTACACCCGCAGTTTTGCGAGCAGAGCAGGGATTTAATACAGCTATGTCCGAGGAATTTGACGGAACGAGGACTTCGGAGGAACACCAGGTAAATTGTAACGGAGACGAACTGCTATTTTAACTGACGTTGGTTAGCCAGTGCTGCTAGCACGTCGAATCTGGTATATTACTAGCATGCGGCTAGCAGCAAGCTATTTAGCTAGTAGCTACTCTTGGCTAATGTCATCAGCGATGCTGCCGCCAAGTAATTAGCTAGCTGATTAGCTCCTAACGTTAACTGTCAGAGCAAAACAAAAAATCCCGCTGTGTTGGCGGCCGGTTAGTATCTTAGGTAGCCACAATCACTGGTAAATTGATTTGATAGCTTAGCTGAAATTGATTACTGCTCTAACGTTAGCTAACTAGACATGCTAGCTAAGTTAATTGTCAGGATTAATGCTAGTGCAAACACCAGTTGGGAGTTTTCCCTCATGGCGACGCCTACATATTGTAAAAAAAAATGTTTTAGCTATACTAGGTGTAACTGCTGCTGTCATATTATGTTTCAGTTTTATCAATCACTAATGTCGTATGCACTTTTGACGAAATGTTTTCGCCCCTCAAGTTAAGTCGAGCATTTTCCTTGCAATCACTCTGTGCTCTTTCTGCAGGAAATGGAGGACAAAGTAATCAGTCCAGAGAAAGCGGAGGAGGCCAAACTGAAGGCCAGGTATCCTAACCTGGGAGCCAAGCCTGGAGGCTCAGACTTACTCAGGAAAAGACTTCAGAAGGGGGTACGTTTTCCTACCTAAACCTGTCTAGCTCCACATTTAATATATACCAGCCTTACAATGTTCTCACTTTTATATCTTCTCGTTTGTCCAGCCAAAGTATTTTGACTCTGGTGACTACAACATGGCCAAGGCAAAAATGAAGAATAAACAGTTGCCATCAGCACCAACGGAGAAGACTGAGATCACTGGGGGGCACATCCCAACACCTCAGGACCTGCCACAAAGAAAGACTTCAATCGTGGCCAGCAAACTGGCTGGTTGATGGGTTTTATGTTTACTGTTTTGTTTTCATTCCAACCGCCACTTCATATCTACCTGCCGTTTACATTTCTGTTTATTTATCCCTTTAAATGTATTCTCTATGAACAAGTTATGCATCAAGCCAAATTCTTGAGAACAATTGGCAACTGTCAGGCACCGACTTGCCATTTATTTAAATCCAACAAAAAATAGAAGCTGAAAATGTTTCTCAAGATCCTAAAAAAGACTAGTCATTGATTATACAATTATTATAAATATGAATGGAACTTAATGCTATCTTAGTCTCAAATAACATTTTCACTTTTAAGGATATATGCCGCCATACACATCGCCTGTCTAACAGCAGCCGAAGAGCCTGTGCAGAGGAATTGTTACGCCATGTTGCTGATAATTGCAGATGAAAAATGGAGTTAGGACTACAGACAGTTTGAATTGATGTATGTGTGAAGAATCTGTAATTTACAGATTTGCCTTTCTATTTGCAACAGTTTTGAGTATTCATCTGCTCATATGGAGGCATGTCTGTTTAAATAGTGAAATGTTACATAATCCTTGGTTTTTGTTTTCTAATCCTTAATTGTTGTGTCCCTTCCTCACTCTGTGAACCTGTTTAATTCTGTACTTTCAAAGTACTGAAGATTAGATTACATATATATACACACACACACACACACACTTTGTAGCCAGTTGTATTTTAATTAATTTTAGTGACATTGGTTTGCAAGGACTTGCTGCTGGTCTCCATGTCATCCTGACCTCTAAAATGGCCTTAAAAGTAATGAACCGTTGTTCCTCTTGAGCAATATTTGCTCCCTCAGTGAGAATCTTAGTTATAAATTGCCTGAAATGTCTATCACTGTCTGACTGGAATCACTTAGGATTTTATGGAAAGAAACTCCCATGACATGTCTGGAGTGTGCATGTACATTTACTGTGCAGTTGCACTGTGCCATTTGTTTGTAAATAAAATAGTTTTGCATAATATCTTAAGTACACTTTTTTAATTAATTGTGTTCTTGAATTTATTTGCTCAAATGTTACTTAAACTACCTGCACTAAGAAAAAGCCCACTTTATGTTGCACCTAAAGTAGAAACCAAAGAAGAATTAAAAAAAAAAAAATGCTTTCAACCATCGTTAAAGTATTCTAAAAATGTCAGAATCTTATACCCATTTGTGTATTTTCAGTATATTAGCCAATTTTTACAAAAATATTCACGTTTTCCTGTTATTAAGGAACATTTGGTCAAGCGTCGGAATAATTCCAACACAAGGTGACAACAATGGATACTTGATTCATGGCAGAGTAAGTGAATTAAAACTTAAGAAAATATAGAAGCCAGAGCAGTAAAAATACATATGTAGCATGCACCCATTTTAAATATTTGATTGATGCTTTGACCAGTAACTACTATTTTATTGTGGAGGTAAACTACTTCAGGTGTGGACATGAGTCCAAACTCGAGTGTGTAAGCCTTACCCCGCCAAGTAAATGCTGTCAGAAATTTCTGTGTAGGTATATTTTGGTATGAAATGTGATGTGGTGTAATTGAGTTTCACAAATAGAAGTTCTTAAGGGTCAGTACCTAAGAACTGCAGTATATTACAGCACAGAGAAAACCCTGGTCATTTAAGGGAGAGGGAGGGAGGACGGTCATTTTATCCAGTATTTAAATTAAAAGGGGACCAATTAAAAAAAAAAAAACTGGTGAACATTTTAGTACTTAAGATAACCAGACCATGATGTAAAGTGAAAAGGAAATTGGATATTCAAACAACAAATGGATATTGTGACATTGCAATTTGAAAATGAGAAGTGAAATTTAAACGGCCTCATTTGAAATCAATTCAATAAGCGACTTTCTAGCTAACTAAATTACCCTCTGCTTTATGTTAGTGGACTGTAAGAATTTTTGTTCTTATCCTATTTGTAGTTCATCGTAATCTCATGATAAAGCTTTACTGCATTAGTGCTTGATATAAATTCTGGTTATCAACAAGTCTTAAAGCTAAATATATTTTTAGATAGCAATATGTTTTTGTGATGAGGGCTGGTTGTTTTGATAATAAGCAAATTGGGATTAACTATAATGAGATTCAGCAAAGGTAGATACAGTCCTCTTACATGTGGTGTGATTTTCCATCCCCCAGTATCAATAATGCAGTCTTTTCGTTTCATGCCACTTTCTACTTCTACCCCAAAAACAGAAAGAGATATTTTTACTTTTCACTACATTCATCTGACATCTTTAGTTACTTAAAAAATTAAGATTGTTGCACACAAAACACGTTTATAAAACTTCTGATAAATTAAACTACCCAACAATAGGCCTACTTAAGTGCAGATAAAATGATTAGACTATTAAACACTTAGTTGATTGATTGAGAACTGTTTTAATCGTTTCCAGTGTCTACAATATGAGTTCACTACTTTTACTTTAAGTAACATTTTCAATGCAGGACTTTTACTTGTGATAGAGTATTTTTACAGGGTGGTATTAGTACTTTTACTTAAGTAAAGGATCTGAATGCTTTTTCCCCGGGAATCAGCCTTCTCCTCCATGTTCTGCTCAGGTGTAGCCATAGACAGTCAGGTTTGGTTGTTACGAGCGCGTTGGCCGCTGGGAGGCACGCAAGACGCACGAGAGCAAAACGTGTCAGGGCAAGCGCAGCTGACAGACAGACAACTGTTCTAACAGTAATGTTAGTTGAACTCTCGTCCTGGGCACAGAGCACCGAACCAGGGAGAGGAACTCAGAAGAGTTCACGTCTTCTACTCTGGGAGTTACTTCAATGTTTTATCTTCTCTCTGCGGGCAGAGAAAGGTTTCTGAGGGCTCACTGAGCGACTAAGACATGGCAGCCTCTGAACTTTACACCAAGGTAGGTATACTAAATTACGGACGATTGTCCAGCTCATTCAACGGTTTTATCTAGCTAACGTTATGCTAGTTCACTTGAATGTATCTTTCAAGAAATGTTTATTCCTAAAAGTCACTTAGGTTAAGTTAACTGAACAGCTTTTGGGTTTTTAAACAGTTAATGTATTGCTTTTTATTATCCGTCTGCTAAAGTAGCTTACAACGTATCCATCCACATTATACGCATGACTGCTGTCTGCAGACTTCAAGTTCACTTTCCGTTTTCCTGAGGTAGTCTACATGTCACTACAGTTTTGCTGTAGTTTTGTAAAAGACTGTGTTACTGTAAGTGCAGTGGTTGAATGGCCATGACTCGGTTTCTCCCTGTCCATCAGTATGCCCGTGTATGGCTGCCAGATGCAGAAGAAGTGTGGAAGTCAGCAGAGCTTGTCAAAGATTACACTCCTGGCGACCTGAAGCTGTTTCTACAGCTGGATGATGGCAGGGTGAGACAGGCAAATGACACACACACACACACACACACACACACACACACACACACACACACACACACACACACACACACACACACACACACACACACACAGACAGTCACACTCTGGGAGATTGGTGTGATGTTTTGTCAGAGAGCCATGCACATATTTGTCTGCTAAAACACTTGGCAATGGAGCCTCATAAATCTGTGTTATGTGGGATTATTCTATGCAGCTGTGGTGTTTGGTAAATGCACATAGATTTCCAATCAAGATAAAGACCTTGTGCCTCTGTATGCAAAACTTTGAATACAAGAAGCCAGTGTAATGTACTGGGTTCAAAATAATGATGGAGTGATGAAAATGTATAAACGGTACATTTTTCACTTAGTGCTGTTGCTACCTGCAGCTGTGGTGTCAAGTTTGGGCATGCACTTCAGGTATGGAAATAAGGCCAAAGTATTATCATGAGTGAACATGAACAAGCCAAGCACAGTGGTTGCTAGTTAGCTTTAACGTGAAGTCTGATGCTAAGACTGCATTGCTTAACTGTCTAATTTCTCTTGTTTGTTGTCTGTTTTCCACTGGTTGTCCTAACGGTTTTTGCAGTTTTTCTTAAATGAAAGCAAATTACTATGGTTCTCATACTGTTAATACTTTCACCTAACTTCTGGTGACTTTTCTAGGAGGTGGAATACAAAATAGACCCTCGAACCAACAACCTGCCACCACTAAGAAACCCTAACATCCTGGTGGGGGAAAATGACCTCACAGCTCTCAGCTACCTGCACGAGCCTGCAGTGCTACACAACCTTAAAGTGCGCTTTACAGACTCCAAGTTAATTTACACATACTGTGGTAATGAGCTTCATCTCTTTTGACTCACACTATCACTGTCATTGTAGACTTTGGAGCCCAGCTCACTGTACACCGTGATAATCTACTGTACTTCATGCTGATTATTGTGGGCAGGCTGCTCTTAAAGTAACACACACTAAAATGTATTACATGAATTTGGGACAATGTACACAAAATAAGTACTTTCAAGTTTCACAGTTCATTATTTTAATCCATGTCAGATAACATTAGATAGGTTTCTGCTGTTTTTTTATCTCTGTCTAACTGAAAGATTTTCTGCTTGTGGTATTTAGGAATTGTCCTGGTTGCCATTAATCCTTATGAGAGCCTGCCCATCTATGAACCAGACATCATCAATGCCTACAGTGGGCAAAACATGGGGGACATGGACCCCCATATATTTGCTGTAGCAGAGGAAGCATACAAACAGATGGCTAGGTGTTGTAACCTCCAAATACATTTCATTATACATTTAAAGCAAATATAAAGGAAAAAGGCCTTTGCTGATACTCTAAATGTGTTTTAGCTGATATTTAACCTGTATGTCATCTCATCTTTTTTTACACAGAGATAATAGAAACCAGTCTATCATAGTGAGTGGGGAGTCAGGAGCTGGCAAAACTGTCTCTGCTAAGTACGCTATGCGTTACTTTGCCACAGTCAGCTGCTCCTCTGATGAGGCCAGTGTTGAGGAGAGAGTTCTTGCCTCCAGCCCCATCATGGAGGTAACATTTAACACTGCAGGATAATAAGACAAAATTCTATGACAGGTTACTGAGAGCCTTTTGCGTGTTTCTTTTAGGCTTTTGGGAATGCCAAGACAACAAGGAATGACAACAGCAGTCGATTTGGGAAGTACATTGAGATTGGGTTTGATATGAAGCATTGTATAATTGGGGCTAACATGAGAACCTACTTACTAGAAAAGTCTAGAGTTGTATTTCAGGTAAGTTTCATTGGTATGGTTCTAACTCACATGTCTTTAGGTGACTACTTTCAGTGTTTGAATGTGACCCTTCTATCTTCTGTATTCCTCACAGTTAATTGATTTAAAACTGCAAAATGTGTATATCTGAGCAACGTAATACCAAACAACATAAACAACACTCAGTTTAACCTGCCTGTCCCTTGACTCAGAAAAATAGTAACATATAGTAACATATTGGGTATACTAAGCAACTGTCAACTATTTTTTTAAGAGAAAACTCGATCTCAGCTTAAGTCTGGGTTCGGCAATGTGCTTGCAGTTAATGCATCTACAATAGAGGTATCTGTTTTACTGAAAGTGATTGCAGTTGTCGTTTAATTTACTTGGCTTTCATTTTATGTCTCTTTGGGCTACTTTTAGGCCCACGATGAAAGGAACTACCATATATTCTACCAGCTGTGTGCCTCTTCACATTTACCAGAGTTCAAAGCCTTTGATTTAGGTATGATAGTCACTAAAATATCAGCTGTCATTTTAGCAGGATTTAGTAGAAGAAAACAAACAAACAGCTCTATCTTATCTATTAAGTACAATATTTAACATGATAAATGTTTGAAGGTTGCGCAGGTGACTTCCACTGTACTAACCAGGGTCAGAGCCCAGTCATCGATGGAGTGGATGATGCCAAAGAGATGTGCAATACCAGGAGGGCTTTCACCCTGTTAGGTGAGTGCTAATTGCATTTCAATAAGGTTACAATTTCATCATGTTTTATAGACAGGATTGTACATTTATTTTTTGTTTTGTTTCCGGATGTCCTTACATAATTGATCATTATTCATTGTACTATTGTTCTGTTTTTATTGTAGGAATCAGTGAAAGTGATCAAATGGCAATTTACCAAATTTTGGCAGCTATTCTCCATCTTAGCAATGTGGAGGTGAAAGATCAGTCAGCAGACAGATGCAGCATCTCGGTAAACACTGATTACCCCTGAAATAAAAAAAGAGTATTTTGGCTAGTATATTTTGTCATTTTATGTCCGGATGTTGTATTGAAGATTTGCAGATCTGTACTTGTAGATCATTATTGTTAATGTATTTCCAGGCAGACAATGTCCACCTGATGGTGTTTTGTGAGTTGATGGGGGTCCCCTGTGAAGAAATGGCCCACTGGTTATGTCACAGAAAACTCAAGACAACTACAGAAACCTATGTCAAGTCTGTCTCCAAAATAAATGCAGTCAATGGCCGAGATGCCCTCGCCAAACACGTCTATGCTGGACTCTTCAGCTGGATTGTGGCCAATATTAATAATGCCTTAAAGTCTTCCGCAAAACAGCACTCCTTCATTGGTGTGCTCGACATTTATGGGTATGTTTTCATCTCCAGGGGCCTCATTTATCAAGATTGCGTAGAAAATGTTCTAAATTCTGTCTTATGAATTAAGTTTAGTATGTGTTTCAGTAGAAAGATCCGCATTTATCAAACATGCGCAAGCCAATCATACGCACATCAGTAAGTAATCAGTCTTGATAAATCCCGCTTATTCTTAATGACTATGCTCATTCACGATTAGGTAATTTGCATTCAAAAACGCCTCCAATTAACCTTATATGGTAACACCACATCCCTTTGTCAACCATGTGAATGTGTTTTTTCCCTCACAGCAATAAAGGCAAAAAACAAAGAAGAGGAACTTCTCAAACTCCAAAATGGAGATACTGGTAGATAAGGTTGAATCTAACCAACAAATATTGTTTGGTTCAGTCAGTGCAGGAGCAAATTAAAACAAAAGAAAAAATGCAGCATGGGAGAATGTCACGAATATCACAACCCAAATCCAACAGTAAATTTTTGGGGAAGCGCCCCCTACTTAGAAGCCACTCTGTGCCTTCGGCAAGCAGATCAGCACAATCTCTGAGCAAGTCTTCCCATAATGTAAGATAAGCCATTGCAGGATATTTCAAACATTTGTCACAGCAGTCTTTTTATAGGGTTTGACACCAATTAGGCAACTTGTCTGTTTAAAATTAGACAAATGACAAAAAAAATTACAGTTTTCTAATAAAAGGATACAGGACAAATGTGAAAGTTGATTGTGTTATGCATACTGTGATACTCTCGAAATGCTTTTCATTTGTACTTTTACTATTCTATCACTAGATTTTGTTTGTGCGCATGGCCAGAGCTGTGCTTAGGTTTTTACACATTCCTAAGTGTAAGTTGGTTTAAAAACCCCACTTTGCGTTGCAATGTTCGTACGCAATACATACGCACATGTCTGTGCATACGCACGGTTGATGAATGAGGCCCCAGGTTTGTGGGTTTTCCAGGTATTGTTCACTGGATGGCCAGAAATGTTTTAATTTAAGCATGCATTTTTCTTCAGGTTTGAAACATTTGAGGTCAACAGCTTTGAACAGTTTTGCATCAATTATGCCAATGAGAAGCTTCAACAACAGTTCAACCTGGTATGTGTCTTTTCTTGCTTAACATGTTCATTTTGTAGTCAAAACATACATATAAATCATTTCCAGCTATCCCTCCCTGCAGCATGTCTTTAAACTGGAGCAAGAGGAGTACATGAAAGAGGAGATTCCCTGGACATTGATTGACTTTGATGACAACCAGCCATGTATAGATCTCATTGAAGCCAAGCTGGGTGTTTTGGACCTTCTGGATGAAGAGTGCAAGGTAAAATGCCAGTTTTATTTCGTTTTGTTCCATTCAGCTACTTTCCACAGGAGGACTCTCCACCATGCTCTATTTGGAGGTTATGACTAAGGCCATGAGTAAGTGATGTGTCAGCTCTTCCTGTTTCAATAGATGCCCAAAGGCTCTGATGACACGTGGGCCCAGAAACTGTACAACACCCTGCTGAAGAAGCAGAATGCTTACTTTGATAAACCCAGGTTATCAAACAGAGCTTTCATCATCCTCCACTTTGCAGATAAGGTATAATACAACTCTGTCTCATGCTGAGGCATACATCTCAGTGGTCAGCAGTCTCATGTTTTCTAAGAGCAAGTGTGAAATTGTAATTACTTCTCTCTGCAAAGTCTTAAAGAATGATAGGCCTTCACCACAAATGTTTGATGAGTCTAGATTTATTAGAGCAGTACTGTTCAGTCCACTTCAAACTTTGAATGATGAAGATGACTTTTTAGTGAAAGAACACTGTGTGACCTGATCCTTTGTGCCTAGGTGGAGTACCAGTGTGAGGGTTTCCTGGAGAAAAACAAGGACACAGTCAATGAGGAGCAGATAAATGTTCTAAAAAAGAGCAAGGTGAAATGGTTTATAAAAAGTTATTTATATTTGCACTTCATAGTGCTTTCTAATTGTTTTTTTGTGGAGGTCAAAACCTCCTCAACTAAAAGCAAATACGTATATACGTATATTTTGTGTTGCAAGTCCCTGGGCCTGTATTTCCTATTGGAGGAAATACACCCACTTTTGAATTTCCTATTGAATACACTGCCATCTGCTGTTCAATAATATTGACTTTGTATTTTGTTGCTTTTGATATCTGAAAAAAAATATCTTTTCAGGTTGTTTGGTTGCTGAAGCTATTTGAAGATGATGAGAAGGCAACAAGTTCTACCAACAAGCGTGCTAGTGTCACTGGAAGGACTGCTCCGACTCAAAGGGATAATAAGAAGACTGTTGGGCTGCAGGTGAGAGCATAAAGAGCAGGAGACATGACATTCTATTGTGTGGGAACGTGCATGACTAAAACCTATTTTGTGGAGAAGTTATGGAAAATTATAATTAAATGAATGGTTTCCTCAGCTGGTCTGATTGAAGCGCCTTTTTTTATCTTTTCTAATTGATGTATGTATTTTCATTTGAAAACTGATATTTGACATTTAAACCAAATTTTCAAGCACATTTTTATAATTCATATATTTCCAAACTCATCAAGGATTTTTCGTTGTCTTTTTACTCAGTTTCGACAGTCTCTACATTTGCTCATGGACACACTAAATGCTACAACTCCTCACTACGTACGCTGCATCAAGCCAAATGACCACAAATCTCCATTCATGTGAGGGTGATTTCACTCTTCATATGATTATCTGCACAAGCACATATGAAATAGTAGCCCACTCCTTTTTGTAAAACTTGTTTGTATTTTATCTTTTATAAAGTATGGATCCTTTGAGGGCAGTGCAGCAGCTTCGAGCATGTGGCATCCTCGAAACAATCCGGATATCAGCAGCAGGCTTCCCATCTAGGTAGCATATCAACCACAGCATCTAGTACCGAGCACAGGGCCATGGGCAGTTTATATGTTTACAGACCTATTATTAAAAAAAAAAAAAATCTCTCCAAATTGTCTAATTATTGCAGATGGACCTATCAAGAATTCTTTAGTCGTTATCGGGTCCTCATGAAGCTAAAGGATGTGCTTCTTGACAGAAAACAAACCTGCAAAAATCTCCTGGAAAAACTTATAAAGGTATGTCTGCAATGTATAACAGCATCCCCATGATGTCAGTAACAAAATAAATGTAACTTGCACAGGAACATTACACATTATACTTGCTGTACATTCTGTTGTCTTCCTAGAACCAGGATAAGTATAAGTTTGGCAAAACCAAGATCTTCTTCAGAGCTGGTCAGGTGGCTTACCTGGAGAAGCTGCGTTCTGACAAGTTGCGTACGGCGTGTGTCCGCATCCAGAAGACTATCCGCTGCTGGCTGGCCCGCAAAAAGTACCTGAGGATGAGGGAATCTGCTATTACCATACAGAGACATGTACGAGGTCACCAGGCACGCTGGTAAGTGGAAATGTCAAACCAGAACAGAATAAGAAGTTGAAAGATCTATCAAATTCTAGCTGATATGGCACATTTCTTATATATTTTTTCATCAGTTATGTTACGTTTCTGCGAAGAACCAGAGCAGCTATTATCATTCAGCGAAACGTGCGTATGTGGGTGACCAGGAGATGCTACCAGCAACAGCGCTCTGCAGCTATCACTATTCAGTGCATCTTGAGGGCCTACATGGCTAGAAAGCAGTACAATAAGGTAATACCGTGCTTGATGCTTGAGGATGATACCAATATGTTTTTTTTATATATATGTATATAATTCCCCCCTTGTAAAGTAATCTTTACTGGAAGGTTTATAGTAAAAATTTGATTTTACAAGCATAATTCCAGGAGGCAATATCAACATCAACCTTTATTAGTTTACCTGTTGAGTAAGTCTGTTTTCTGGAGCTTGAAAGGGATTCTTCTCAACCCATAGCAGAACTTAATAGTTGCATATTACAATAACCTTAATGGATTTAATAGGTCCCACCAAGACCAAGAATGAGTGCCTCTTGAATAGAAAATGGAAAGGTTCCCAGCTCAAAGGAAGCACAGATGTGCCAGGTTCCATTACCGTTGATTGTTGAGGCAGTGAAACCTTGTAACAGCAGGATTGTTTGCACTTCCTACACCTTGATCGCTGTTAAGGATTCTTTATCATTAAGTTGTGAACAAAGACCGACAATATTAATTCTGGCCTTCTTTACTTCGTTTACACTTTTAAATGGAATGTTTTCAACAGTAGGTAATTTAATTGCTCTCTAACAGCTTGCCATTCACATACACTGCTAAAAGGAACCTATTACATTTTATACATTTCCTTGACTGCAACATGAAATAAACAGACACATTTTGAATGTTTATGTTTAAAACTATTGCAATTTATTTTCAATTTTTTTTTAAATGTAGAAATAATCTTACCAACATGTTTAAGAGAGAATCTAAAATGTTGTACACGTGGCCCCTGGAACTTCCAACTCACCTCTTGCACTCAACTGTCATTACCATTTCCCTTATAAACTTGACATTCAATATTTATCTTTTTTCACAGTTGATGTTTGAACAAAAAGCTGTTGTCATCCAGAAATGGGTGAAACGCTGGTTGACTAGACAGCGTTTCAGACGCACGGTGGCTTCCATCATCGTGCTGCAGAGCTGTGTTCGTCGCATTAAGGCCAAGAAGGAATTGAAGAAGCTGAAAGTGGAGGCGCGCTCCGTGGAGCGCTTCAAGAAGCTCAACATTGGCATGGAGAACAAGATTATGCAGTTGCAGCACAAGATAAATGAGCAGGTGTGTGTTGTGCGAGTATGTGTCAGTATCTACTTTTTTGTGTTTGGTAGTTATTTACCTTGGAATGTACCATTAAAAAAACACACTGTAGCTGGAGAAACATTGGGTCATTGGGAGTTGTCGTATCACATGCACCGCATGTGTGTTTCTCCCCCTGCAGCATAAAGAGAACAGAGAGCTCAGTGAGAGGCTAAATGCTGTGGAGAAGACCCAGAATATGGAGAGAGAAAAACAGAGCAGAGAGATTGAAAGCCTACGTAGATCAGAACAGGAGGCCAAAGCCAAGGCAGTGACGGTTCCCTCTCTGCTGGAGAAGCTCTCCTTCCTTCAGCACGAGCTGGAAAACACCCGCAGAGAGAAAGAAGACCTTGAAGTGCAGACTAAGGTATACAAGGAGGAGACACAACAGGTAGGCCTACTTCATCTGGATTTATTCAACTTGACTGCTCGGCAACATCATTAGAATTTTCTACATAGCGCTCTTTCTTTAATTATCTGGAATGGTAATTGATAGGATTGATGACATTGCATTGGTGGAGATACATTAGTGCCCTTAATGACATTTAGTTAAAATCATCACTCTCCTAAACTGTTATTTTCCACACTAAGCTGGACTGTAGAGTGTGTTAATTCCCCCCAGGGTTTCTCACCAATCAGCTGATCTTTCATGGGTCAAATTGTGTTTCTATTAATTTGTGGCCTTTTTTAAATTGTTTACATATGTACGTTTATGTGAGGCAGGCTTTTGGTTCTCCGGCTGGCTGTGTGCTCCCATAATTTTCTGTTGATTTAAGATGATAACACAGACTGTAATTGATTTATGATTTTTAAGTTTACTTGACCAAAATGTTCTGAAAAGAAAGGAAACATTGGAGCTACAAAAGGACTGTATGAAATGCCAAATAAAAACTTGTAATCTTTGCCCCTTTTGGATTTTATGAACTTACTTTGCTCCATTTTTGTTGGTTTCTAGAACCTGAGAAGCCAAGTTAAATGGGAATAAAGACAAAGATTACATTATTTTACCCACTCTCACGATCAGGTGGTAGCAGACCTTAATATGAAGAACAGCTTGTTGAACAGCGAGAAAGAAGAGCTAAACAAACTAATCCTGGAACAAGCTCATCAGTTAACAGGTACCGAACAGTTCACCTCAAACCCCCCACAGTCCTTAAGCAATTGCTGCATTTAGAATGAATAAAAAACAACAACTTTTGTTTTAGATATTAAACCCTACGTTGAGACTGCAGAACAGCTGGAAAAGGACTTAATTGAAGAGCGCACTCGCTACCAAAGTCTGTTGAGTGAAAACCTGCATCTGGAGGAGCGGCACAGAGACCTGAAGGAAGAGATGAATCTCAGCATTGTGAGGAACACTTCATTCAGCGTCACAGTGTTGACATTGAAACAGCAGTTTTCATTTGATTCATCATAATTTGTGGATTCTAACAACATGGGAATTTCAAGAGGGTGTCACAAACAATATTAACTTAAACTAAGAAGTTCAGTAGTTCATGAACAACTTTTTTACATGGTGACAATAGTTTACAAAGATACAGAAACCAGTCACCTGTACCAACATATAACAAGTGAAATGTTCATACAACGTCAGTGTATAAATTATATGTGACATCATGATGGAACATGTTTAGGCCTCGCTACTTCCCTTTTGTAATGTGTTTTTTCCCACACCTAACCAGAGTTCAAGAAAATCTGGTCACAAGAGGACAGACTCCAGCTACAGCAGCAACTCATCTGAGTTTAGTCAGAGCTTAGGCTCTACTGATGGAGAAGACTGCTCCATACAAACAGAGGTAATGTGGAAAACTACACAATATCATGGTGCAGTATCATATCAGTAAAGTGATACATATACACAAAGTTGTCAAACTTATTTACATTCAATACTCAGGTAGAAGTATAAATACTAGGGTATAAAAAGTATCAACTCAAGCTTTTTACTCAAGTAAAAGTGTAAAAGTACTGGTTTCAAAACTATTTAGAGTATAAAAGTAAAAGTAATGTAAGGGCAAAAAACATTTAGCTCATGGTACTTGGGTGCGCAGAGCTTGCAGCGAATTTGAAAGGATTTGTTTTTGCATCCAACCATTTTGAAAAATTCTTCCAGGTACAGCCAGGGATGTAGAAGGGTTGGAAGTCTTCCTGGCTACCAACCTCCTCGCTGGTGCTTGGTTAGGACATTTCCCTCAAGTTCTTCTGTGTCTCTGCGACGGACATCTTTGTACTAGGCTACCTTACTGGAGTGTGACATGATTTGTGACACGTGCAGGTGCAATGTATGGCGTACAAACCAATAGGGTGTCAGAATGGTATACGTTTATACTTCTCATCCAACCACAATCAAATTCACTTTATCCGGATGGCGCAATTCATCTGGGTAGGTTTTAGTTTTTTGCGTGTGTTTTATGAACGATGACAAGCCGGAATGAAAACAAGCCAAACTGAAATCTGAGGAATGAGTCTATTTTTAAAATGTAATAATTACATTTTAAAAATAGCCTCATTCTTCCTATTAGGAGTAGAAAGCACAGATAATTGAGTGATACAATTGTGCGTGATACGGCATATACAGGTCCAAAATGTATCTTTTTGAGTATGAAACGCTCACCCCCTGTATGCTTAAAGCTGTTTATTTTCATTAAAAGAATAGCAGCTGGGGTGTGAACACCGTAGAGCTTAGATCGGGCCCAAAAAAATCTGGTACGACCCTACCCAAGCTTGTGCATGTTGTTTCTGAGCCCGCCCCGACACATTAACTGTAATTATGACCCCAAGCCCAATTTAAATCCAACTATTTTTTTAATATATGGGCCCTTAAAACTGACGTTCTCAACTACAATTCCGAGTTGTTTGAATTACAGAAATCTGTTTAAAATTATCTTAATGAATAATGCATCAAGTACAAAGCATGTAAACTGCGTTTTGTTTATTCAGAATAAAATTGATTGTAAATGGATGCGAATGAAGAAACGTTGAAAAAAAAAAAAAAAAAAACTTGACCATAGCTCCCTCAGTTGAATAGTGTGGGTAACAAATCATGGCAGCAACATAATTAAAGCCGTGGGACCATATAGGAGACTTTTATGTCTCAATCACCTAATTAATACTGTCCTTTGCCACGGTCTACATGCCGACCAGTGGCCGACAACACGCCGGCTATAGGAGAGACCCTATGTGCTACTAAAGGACTAGTGAGAGATCGAAGACAGATGGGGGAGACACGATTCAGCCCAGTTTATCCTACCTTACACTCAAGTCAGTGCAGGACATATACCCAGAGCTACAGGAGAAGTTGTAGATGCATAGCTTTCTCCTCACCCAATTAGGTTAATAAAGTAATGATTAAAAAAACGCAAACACTTGATCGGCCCAAGGATAGTGGTGGGAAATATTAGGCAGAGAATCTAAATTCTAGAGCACAGTCAGTTAACAAATTCTAGTTTTCATTTTGGAAAAATTGTTGTGACCTACAATAAACTGCTGCATAACTGACGTGTCAGTTGTAATATCAGTGATTAAATCACATCATATCATAGTTAGATTACAAGTGGTTACAAAACACTGGACACTTATTCCTTGACACAGCTGTGGGAAGATTTTTTTTTCCAGCCATGTCTGTGTTCTAATCCTATTAGTGCGTTATTCTAGTTAGTTTGTGAAGAGATTCATCAACAAGTGCCTGTTGTGTTTCGTTAGGATGAGACCCAGGCCACGGTGGACCTGCCGGTCCTTCTGAAGCTCCAGAGAAGAGTGAAGGAACTGGAGCAGGAAAAACGGTCACTATGGCAGCAGCTGGATAACAGAGAAGATGCCCAGCAAGAAAAAGTATGGACTGAATAAACAGTTTTGTTTCTTATTGGTGAAATGACTAAATAGACAGAAGAGTTGTGTATGAAATAAGCTATTAGTTCTGTTTTGGTTGAATGGTTGGTATTTAAATCATATGTATATCGTTCTTTTGTAAAAAAGGTGGTGGAGGAGCAGAGAACTGTTGGCAGAGCAGAGCTGGACTTGGAGACACTGAAGGTACATGTATTGGGATCCAAGCAAGATCTCTTCCAACATCCTGAAAGAAGATGTCCTAAAAGATTCATTCCATTAATATACCTTAAAACATTCTGGTTTCTAATGTAACGGTGAATAGAGACAAAAAATATTTTGTGGATGTTTTCAATAGTTTATATTTCTCTAAATGTCTTAGCGACAAGAACTGGAGGCTGAGAACAAGAAGTTGAAGCAGGATCTAAACCAGCTGCGTAAGTCTCTGACCAATGAGAATAGTGAACTGGCGCCCCCTACTCCTGGCTCTCTGCCCTACAACATATTGCTGGATCATCTCAGTTCTTCCAATGAAGAGCTGGAGATGCGAAAAGAGGAAGTGCTGCTCCTCCGGTCTCATATGGTCCGCCAAGAGGCCCTTAAACACAAGGTGAGAAAGTAAATTACATTGTTACAATTACTACATTCATATTTTTTATTCAGTATTTTTGCATTTAATGCAACAAAGATCTGACTATATTGAACTAAAATCTATCCTGTATGAACTGTCTTCTAGGACTCTGTGCTCGGGGAAGGTGTGAAATTAGATCTAAGTGAAATTCCCTCATTTCAAGATGTTGACAAGTAAGACGTGTGGCTCCCACTCCACTTTAAATCCATCAGGTGGTACAGTTCAGTGTTATTTAAATTCTGTGATGCTGTTCCTCAGGTCCATTAGTATCCATACAATGAATGAAGATGGAGAGCTGTGGCTTGCTTATGAAGGCTTGAAAGAGACCAATAGGTGATGAAATAATATTCTGTAGTTGGTTAGTGCATTTAAGCACGACCATGTCTCATGGAATTGAATACTATCCCTCCATCTTCCAGACTTCTGGAGGGCCAGATGCAGGAGCAGGAACGTGTTCACAATGAGGAGAATAGGAAGCTGCATGAGGAGGTGAAGAAGTTGAAGGCTGAAAAGGAGCAACAGCAGAAGCTGCTGGCCCAGAGCCTCCTCTTGCCTGAAGATGCTCGTATCGATGCAAGCCTGAAGCACGAGATCACACTGCTCACCAACGACAACCTGGTGGGTCTGCTCACTATTCTGGATGTGTTACTCTGCTTTTATACCAATTATTACGACTGTGTGATTATATTTTCACAATGCAGAGTTCCTTAATAGTAAAACAGTTAAATGTCTCACTCTTATAATGGATCTGTAATTGAAAGGGCCCTCTTATAGTTTACTTTTTCCAAATGGGATTCAATGTATTGTTCTTTAAGGAAACATTGTGATGTTGCATGTAAACACAGTAATATAAAAAACCACAAAAGAGTTAGATACATGTTTTTATGATTTAAGACTTTCTACGGGACAAAAAGAATTCCAAGTTTGCCCTCACACTAATCTAGTTTGTATACATTTTTTTAGGAACTCATGAAACAGCAAGAGCAACAAGACAAAACCATACGCAAGTTAAAAAAACAACTTAAACTTTACATGAAAAAAGTTGAAGATTTTGAAGGTAATCACATAACATTGACTTTGTTTATACATTTTCCTAAATGACTTTTGTACAACAACCCCTCAAATTGTGTCTCTGTTGTATTCAGCGAGTGCTCAGCAAAAGAATACAGCACCTGTGACGAGCACTCCTGTTATGAGCGCTCCTGTAAAGAGCACTCCTGTGATGAGCGCTCCTGTCAGAGCGGTGAATATCACCCGCAAGGAGAAAGAGTACCGAGGCATGTTGGAGTACAGAGAGGGTGACGAGAGCCGCTTGCTTAAGAATCTGGTCGCAGGTGTGTTAAACCTGTTTTGCTCATGCAAGTCATTTTCTGACCTGGATTTTAGAATTGCATGCAAATGTTTTTCATTGATCTGGGACACATTATTTATGTATTTTGCTTTGAATTGTTGTAATCTTCTCAGATCTGAAGCCTCGTGGTGTAGCAGTCAGCTTCATTCCCGGGCTTCCGGCTTACATCATCTTCATGTGTGTACGATATGCAGACAATGTCAATGATGATCAGAGAGTCAGCACTCTGCTCAATTCCACCATCACCAGCATCAAGGGGGTCATTAAGGTGTAGTATATAACTTTAATTATGTATAAAGAAAGTGAGTGATGCTTTTATTTAAAATTAATTTTACACTGTTTCCATAGAGGAGAGGAAAGGATTTTGAAGCAGTGTCTTTCTGGCTGGCCAACACATGCCGATTAATGCACTGTCTAAAGCAGTATAGTGGAGATGAGGTAAGCCTGAGGAAGTTTTGATGCCAGAGTTATCTTTACAGCTGAACATGTTCCTTAATTAACCCTGGGTGTCTGTACAACCTCTTTATGCTGTAGGCCTTCATAACGCACAACACTGCTAAGCAAAATGAGCAGTGCCTAGCCAACTTTGAACTGTCAGAGTACCAGCAGGTTTTTGGTGATCTAGCCATTCAAATTTACCGCCAGCTCATCAAATGCATGGAGGACATTCTACAGCCCCTGATTGGTGAGGAGCCATAATCTCACCATACATAATAACTAAATGTGTTCTTTTCCTGACCATGAATGAACCACATGAAATGTATTTTTCCTCAATTTGTTTTTTTGTGCGCAGTGGCAAGCATGCTGGAGCACGAGACAATCCAGGGTGTTTTGGGGTCCAAACCCACAGGCCTGAGGAAGAGAAGCACCAGTTTCCCAGAGCCGGCTGTCACAGTGGAAGTCCTGCTGCAGCGTCTTGGCCTCTTCTACACCACCATGAGACAGCACGGGATGGACTTGGACCTCATTAAACAGGTGGTCAAGCAGCAGTTTTACATCATCTGCGCGGTCACACTCAACCACCTGCTGCTGCGGAAGGACATGTGCTCCTGGAGTAAAGGCCTGCAGATCAGGTATGGCATAGAATGGCCTTTGGCCTGTTGTTATTATTCTTTATGCAGTGAAATTAGAGAGGCAGAAGAATTTTAGATTGAGGTGTGTCGGTAAAACTTGTGGGCAGAGCCTCACAGAGCGATGACTTAAGAGGAGTTGCTAACTTCCAGTTTATGTGAAATGATAAATCAGAATGTGTACTACTTTTATGTTCTATCACCAAATATGAAGTCATCTGAATTTGCTAGGCTACAAATCTGAATGAATTGGCATTTTGTTGTACTTAATTCATATATTAAATATTTGATTTGAAGGTAATTTTCAAGTCTTTTTGACTTGGTTAAAAGGATGCACAGACATATTTACACATGCAGGGTCTCTTACTCTGGTGTCACAGAACAGATTGGACCTTGCTAGACAGTATCTTGGTTCCGTCTGAATTGTTTGTCCAATGTCTCTTGCTTCAGGTACAATGTTTGGCAGTTGGAAGAATGGCTGACAGAGAGGGAGCTTGCAGACTGCGGTGCCAAGGAGACTCTGGAACCTCTTGTACAGGCTGCACAACTCCTACAGATCAAGAAGAAGACTGAAGCAGACGCACAAACTATTTGCACAACGTGTTCTGCCCTCACCACAGCACAGGTCCATCATCAGTAAATGTTCTGCCTCCTTAATCTGTAGACAGGATATGCTGCTCCTGCTTTTATCATTGTGTGTTTCTCGTTGCAGATTGTAAAAGTGTTGACCTTGTACACCCCAGTGATTGAGTTTGAAGAGCGAGTGCCGACCACTTTCATCACAACTATTAAAGTGAGTAGAGGAAGTGTGGGCAAGAATGCAGGGTTCTTTTATATTTAGTCTTGTATTTAATACTGCTTGTTTTTTTTGCTGTATCTGCATTTTTTTATTTTAAGGTTGTTGTTTGTTTTTTTACATTTTTAGAGCCTTTTAAAAGACCGAGTTGAGTCATCCACTTTGATGATGGATGCCAAGAAGATCTTTTCCATCACCCTCCCCTTCACACCCTCCTCTGTGGCGCTGGAGACCATCCAGATCCCTGCGAGCCTCAATCTGGGCTTCCTTGCTCGCATCTAGACCTAGAGTTCTGACACCTGATCCTGTTTACAAGAGTAAAAACACCTAAGACTGTTTTTCACTAAAGTTTCTACAAGTTGTAATGTTTTCACTATCACTGATTATTGCAGTACTCCAGCAGAATGGGGATACATTGTTTACATGTGTCTTTGTATTAGCTTTTTTAGCACTGCCTAGCCAAAGAGTGATAACTGTTATGAATGGTGAATTTGCAACAACTAAAAAGAAATTTGACTTTTCACATTATAACATCTGCAAGTGATAAATATGATGGTAACTATTAATATACGCATTTCTATGACAATCTTTTTTTCAATGGTTAAACATGAGCTATGTTAAAATATTGATGTGCATATGATCTAAATGTTGGAAATGTCTCAAGATGAAATTTTGTTTTATCTCTGTAACTTAAAAACTACTATCAGGTGATGGTATTTATGTCTGTACAAGGCAATGGAACAGAAAAAAATTTGAGTATGTATTTAACCAGTCTTGATGTTGTCTCTTATAAAGGCTGGCTTTTCAGTAAGATGGTTGGAAATAGTTTCACTACCTCACAAGGTGTTGTGGATCTGGAAAATATTTTAATTATGTTGTAAGGCAAGGCAAGGCAGCTTTATTTGTAGAGCACATTTCAGCAACAGGGCAATCAAGTGCGTTTACACAACAATCATTAACGATAAAACACAAGTAAAAACAGTTAAAATCATAAGCATTAAAACCGTAAAACCATGAATAGACAGTTAAAAAAATAGACACATAAAACACAAGAATAAAGTTACAGTGCAGCATAAGAAATTTAAAGAAATGAGCAGTCATTAAGAAAGGCAGCATCAAAAAGAAAGGTCTTCAGCCTTGATTTAAAAGAACTGAGAGTAGCAGCGGATCTACAGGTTTCTGGGAGTTTATTCCAGATAGAGGAGCATAGAAACTGAAAGCTGCTCACCCTGTTTAGTTCTGACTCTGGGGACAGAAAGTAGACCTGTCCCAGATGACCGGAGAGGTCTGGGTGGTTCATAGTGTTGTAGCAGATCGAAATGTATTTTGGACCTAAACCGTTTAGTGATTTATAACTAGCAAAAGTACTTTGAAATCAATTCTTTGAGACACAGGAAGCCAGTGTAAGACTTCAGAACTGGAGTGGTGTGATCCAGTCTCTTGGTCTTAGTGAGGACTCGAGCAGCAGCGTTCTGAATCAGCTGCAGCTGTCTGATTGATTTTTTTAGGGAGACCTGTAAAGACCCCGTTACAGTAGTCAAGTCTACTGAAGATAAGGCATGGCAAGTTTTTCCAAATCCTGTTGACCACATAATTCCTTTAACCCTTGATATATTCTTAAGGTGATAGTAGGCCTGACTTTGTAATTGTTTTAATGTGGCTGTTAAAATTCAGGTCTGAGTCCATGACTACACCAATTTCTGGCTTTGTCTGTTGTTTTAACATTGTGGTTTGAAGCTGAGCGCAGACTTTTAATCGTTCCTCTTTTGCTCCAAAAACAACCACCTCAGTTTTCCTTCATTTAATTTCAGAAAGTTCTGGCACATCCAGCCGTTATTTGTTCAATGCACTTAGTCAGTTTTTTGTATTGGACTATAGTCCCCTGGCGATAAGGTTATGTAAATTTGTGTGTCGTCCGCATAACTATGGTAACTTATTTTGTTGTTCTCCATAATCTGGGCCAGTGGGAGCATGTAGATGTTAAACAGAAGAGGCCCCAGAATAGAGCCTTGGGGAACTCCACACGTCATATTTGTATGCTCGGATGTATAATTACCTATTGTCACAAAGTAATCCCTATTCTGTAAGTAGGTTTCAAACCAGTTTAGTACTGAGCCAGAAAGTCCTACCCAGTTTTCCAATCGGTTTAGTAATATGTCGTGGTCGACCGTGTCAAATGCAGCACTGAGATCAAGTAGTACTAAGACTGAAATTTTGCCACTATCTGTGTTAAGGTGGATGTCATTAAAAACTTTGACGAGAGCCGTCTCAGTGCTGTGGTGTGGTCGGAAACCCGACTGAAAGGTATCAAAACTGTTGTTTAGTGACAGGAAATGGCTAAGTTGTAGAAAAACCGCTTTTTCAATGATTTTACTTAAAAACGGAAGGTTTGATATCGGCCTATAGTTGCTCATTATTGATGTGTCTAGATTGTTCTTTTTTAATAGAGGCTTGATTACTGCAGTTTTCAGGGCCTGTGGAAAGATACCTGAAAGAAGAGACGTGTTCACAATCTGTAGAAGATCAGAAGCCAAACAAGTTGAAACACTTTTGAAAACACCCGTTGGTAGAATATCAAGGCAACAGGAGGAGGATTTCAGATGTTGTATAATGTCCTCCAGGTTTTCATGGTTGATTATATGAAATTCTGTCATATTGGAAATAGTTTTGCTTGAACACTGTGACAACACATGTCCTGTACTTGATATGGAGGCACTGACTGTTTGTCTAATCTTCAGAATTTTGTCTTTGAAGAAGGATGCAAAGTCATTGCAGGCTTTGGTAGATAAAAGTTCAGATGCTACTGGCACTGGAGGGTTTGTTAACCTATCAACAGTAGCAAACAAAGCACGTGAATTATTATTGTTTCTAGAGATAATATCAGAGAAGGAGTATTAACTCACACAGTCTTGTATTGTAGTATTCTTTTTCTTGAAAATAACACTCACTGTTGTAATAGTTCATAGTTATACGGTACATAATTGGATTTTGCTGTAGATATCCTTCATGGATCACATTTATTTAAATAGGGATGTGCATTCTAATCCTCATCTATTTGAAAGAAGAGCTGTAGGATTGAGACTGGAAGGAGTATGAAACTCGTCTTTTTAAGTCCCTGACGTGAAAAAGTTTAGGGATCTAGGATTTAAAAATATAAGTGTGTAGACTGATGTAACTAACTCTTGCCTTCCAGTCTAAGTAATTTCTTATTCTTACACAATCACCATGCTATATTCTGCCAGAACATGTTAACTTTTATCGTGCCATGTTCATTATACTCTATTTCCAAATGCTGAACATATGAAAATGCCTAAAAAGTTAATAACTGATTAATGTCTTGGTTTTTAAAGCGTCTCAGCTGTGCACACCAGGAATGTGTTTCCTTGTAGAAGTGTTTCTGGCATTCCCACTGTTTTCTCAAACAAGTGTTGGTAGGTGGCGAAAATATTTACTTAAAAAAAATATTTTCGGCTAAATAGGCACTACCTGTGGTCGAGCAGCGTCTGAAATGCGTCCACATATGGTGAGCTGAATGAGGTTTTGTATCCGGTTCCTTTTGTTGTCAGAATCCTTGACTAAACGAGCACACCCACTCTGTCAAGCCGCTGTCACAAGACGGGAGGGCGGAGTCATCCAGTCAAAGTCCGCAGCAGGTGAGCGACAAGTCAATCACGAAGACACGATACACACCTGGAATGAGTGACGGGGCTTTCATAATAAAAGCATCAGGTTTGACATGAGATGACGTTACGGTTTTACATCCATTTGGCTTGTGACTGTTTAGAATTAAGCAATGTCAACTTGTAACCCCCACAGGAATCCATGGCCTTATTGTGGACGAGTCAATGAGCAATTCAATTCAAGATTATAGACATTGCAACAGGAAAAAAATAAGTGTTACAAATTACACATGTTGATTTGTATTGGGACCCCATGCAAGTTTTACAGTTCAGCATCTATAATAGTAACAACATGTATTTAAACATGCGCTTATTGATCAGACGGACCAAAATTCAAGTAATGAATGACATTATACACATTAAATTGAAGCACACGTCAAACTGGCAGACAGACACTTGGGTAAACGTGTAAAAGATATTGTTTATAGTAAAATATTAGTTCGTGTATTTAAAATAAGAATTTGAATGAATTCAGTGAGTATTATTTTGAAAATTTGAACCAGGAAAGCGATGTAATATTGTCTTTTAACTGGTGATACTGGCATAGTTGTGTGTAGGGGGGG